>NC_141022.1:39915000-39992500 GCF_052040795.2 Danio rerio
TACAAATGCATAGAGACTCCCGGATGCTTGCAAACAAATGATAATCTTCCGGAAATCGCTCATCTTTCTGAAAATAAAAAATTCTTAAAAGTTGATTGATACTATGTTCCATAACAAACTAAATTGTTATTTTCTTTTTATTTGCTTAACTACTACAATATTATATATATTTTTTATAGGAAGTTTTTTGGTTTTGAGTATAAAGGATTTGTTTTTTTTGCTGCTAAGCAGAAACCCCCGGAGTATAGCTCTATCACTGTTTAAAGTAAAAGAAAAAAAAAAGCAAGATCATACTTTTATGATGTTAGTTTTACTACATAAAAAAATTAAATCAGAGAAATCCTCTGGCTTTTTTCTTTTTTCTGCTTTATCGAAAACATACCGAACCGTGACACCACTGAGTTGTATCGAACCAAACCATGATTTTTGTGAACCGTTACACCCCTAACGAATTTGTGTATATATTTATAAACATAATAGTTTTAATAACTTATTTCCAATAGCTGATTTATTTTATCTTTGCCATGATGACAGTAGATAATATTTGACTAGATATTTTTCAAGACACTTCTATACAGCTTAAAGTGACATTTAAATGCTTAACTAGGTTAATAAGGTTAACTAGGCAGGTTAGGGTAATTTGGCAAGTTATTGTAGAACGATGGTTTGTTCTGTAGACTATCGAAAAAATATATAGCTTAAAGGGGCTAATAATTTTGACCTTAAAATGGTTATTAAGAAATTAAAAACTGCTTTTATTCTAGCTGAAATAAAGAAAGTAAGACTTTTTTCCCGAAAAAAAAAAATATTATCAGACATACTTTGAACATTTCCTTGCTCTGTTAAACATCATTTGGAAAATATTTACAAAAGAAAAAAAATATGTGGGACTTCAACTGTATATCCATTGTTTGCACTGAAGGTGTATTTTATTAGCAATGTAATCCATATTATGATTTTTGTTATTAAAAATGCTTATTGTAAAGAAATTCAAACACACAGTCAACATGTGATGTTTTTGTATGTGGTTTGACTTGAGTTTGTCACTGTGGGCCTCAGAGCACAGTAATACACAGCAGAATCATACACATGCAGATCTCTGATCAGCAGAGGAACTGAATCTGATAAAAGTTCAGAGTGAAATCTCTCCTGAAACTCGGTGCCATTTTCTCCAGCTCCATACTTGTCCCTCCTCAGGATGTATTTGGGATGATCATTTGCTTTCTGGATGTACCAGAAGAGGTCTGGTTGGTTTGAAGTTGTTGTAAATGTACATCGTAACGTCACTGACTTTCCTTCAACTTCAGTCATGTGTTTGTCTGGCTGATCAACTTTCTCTTCTGATCTGCACTCTGTTAGGATTAAAGAATATATGATGCAAATATGATTTTGCTATATATTATAAATATCAAATAGATAAGTAAATTGCCTGTATAAATAGCCAAATGTCTAAAAATTTGTAGAAATGTAGAAATGCATACCAAGACTGAAGAGTCCAAGCAGAAATAAATTCCTCAAAAAGTTCATGATCTGTTTAAAAATGACACAGAAGTCAAAATAAATCTTTCAGTACGAGACAAATGTATTCATAAACATGATAAGACTCTGAGGAGGAGCTTCTGAAAACCTAAAAGAAACTTCTCAGTTAAGAGAGAAACTGACAGATGTTGCCCTCTTTTGTTTTTTTGCACAAGTTGCACTAATAAAATTAAGTCACATGATGTTAAACATGATAAAGAACACAAACTGCGTAATTTAAACATCTTTTTTGAAGACTTTTTGGCCATTTATTACAACTGTCAGTGTAGTGAGTTAAGTATATTGTGCTTTTTCTTCATAGACCTTTGGACATATTTAACGGTCATCAGCATCTTAGTTCCTTGAAAGTTTTTATTATCTAGTTTTGTTAATGTACATACATTTTTAAATGTATTATTTACATTATATCATATTTGCATCAACTGACAATGAAAACTAGTTAACGTTTATGCAAGTTTTTTTTTGTAATGCAGTGTCTATGGATGAGACAATATATTTGACATTGTTCTCTCTTCTGGAGTTTGTTTTTGTGTGTAAATTGGAATTAAAAAAAATTTTTGTGGTACTCTCAATGCTCTTTACATTTACACAACCATGATCAATTCTGCTGAAACCTGGAAATGGGAAACAAGTGTGTAAAACAGAATTAAGCAAATTCAGAAATTAAAACTTCCTCAACACTGAACTTCCTGATGTGTTTTACTTTCATCCATATGCTGCTTTTTTATTATTTACAATTTATTTGTATTTATTAGTTGTGTTTAGCAGTGTGCCAATTATACAATTAACAAGTTTGTGTAATACATGCTTCAGTCATTTATGTATTTATTTAAATTGAATCTAGTTTATTATTAAAATGTATTTAAATTGTCAGTGTTTTACAGTATTCTCTGATTAGTGTTTTACAGTATTCTCTGATTAGCTATTTCAGATGTTACAGTAGGTTAAACTACAAACTGCATCTAATTTGATTTGCATTTTCAGGCTAAATTTAGATACAAACAACTTTACGAAAAAATAAGGATGTCTATTGGTGCTCTAGCTCTGCTGCTTTTAAACTTTTTTGTTGATTAGACTGATTGGCAGGATTATGCATTAACAGTGGTTTGAACCATTATAGGGGTGGTCAAATGTATATTTATATTAGCTATTAATTTAAATATTAACTTTATTATTTAAAATACAGATCAGACCAAAATGGGCGAGGTAGTGCTATCGCCTCACAGCAAGAAGGTCACTGGTTCGAGCCTCGGGTGGGTCAGTTGGTGTTTCTGGTTGGAGTTTGCATGTTCTTTCTGCGTTCACATGGGTTTCCTCCGGGTGCTCCGGTTTCCCCCACAGTCCAAAGACATGTGGTACAGGTGAATTGGGTGGGCTAAATTGTTCGGGTGTATGTGTGTGAATGACTGTGCATGGATGTTTCCCAGAGATTGCAGAGGGTTGCAGCTGGAAGGGCATCATTTGCGTAAAACTTGTGCTGGATAAGTTGGCGGTTCATTTTGCTGTGGTGACCCCGGATTAATAAAGGGACTGAGCTGAAAAGAAAATGAATGAATCAGACCCTGGTGTTTAGGTATTTTATTGTTTGAAGTATGAAAAAGCACTTTAAAAATGAATCAGAGGCAATATTTGATGATCTGAACAGGAAGAGCATGTTAAACTTCCATCTGATGTTCGGCTCCTGTGTTTTTGTATGTGGTTTGACTTGATTTTTGTCACTGTGGGCCTCAAAGCACAGTAATACACAGCAGAATCAGACACACGCAGATCTCTGATCAGCAGTGGAACTGAATCTAAAGACAGTTCAGAGTGAAATCTCTCCTGAAACTCTGTGCCATTTTCTCCTCCAAAGTTACTTCTCCTCAGGATGTATTTTGGGAAGTCATTTGTTCTCTGCACGTACCAGAATATATCTTTTTGCACAGAATATGATTCATATTTGCACTGTAATGTCACTGATCCTCCTTCAGCTACAGTTATTTCCTTTTCCGGTTGATCAACTCTGTCCTCTGATCTGAACTCTGTAAAGATAATAAAAATAAAAGTATGTACATACAAAAAATATATAAATAACTATGTTACTTGAATGTGAAGGTAAATTAAATAAAAGGTTCTTACCGAGAATAAGTAGTGTGAAAAGAAATATAACCCTTAACATTTGTGCCATGACTGCTGAATACAACGTGAAGTCTTTGAGAGGAGAGTATGATGTTGGTACAGCATTATCATCCAAGAAGGAGCTCTATATATTTTAGGCTTAGAAAAAAGCTACAGGTTTTGTCAGATAGGTGTTTAGTACCTACTGCCCTCCTATGGTTACATGCAAGCATTACATTAATGACATCTCAAGTAGCTAATAAAAAAGATCTCATCTACACACTTTGATTTTTGGTATTTGGACCATTTTTAAAATAATTTTTCTATTTCAGATATTGAAACTGAAAAGGAATAAAAACCCAGACATGAACGGGAATGTAAAATCCATCTAGTTTTCCTTTTATTTTAGCAAATGTGTGGCATTAGATTTTGATTTGCATGTGGTAAGAAAGGTAAACTACTGCTGTATAGCATGTGTTAAACTTCTGAACTGCAAGTCTGAAAGACAGATTGAGATGAAAGAATGAGTGGAGCCTTCAGTGAAACATTCTGGTGGCTCTGTCCTGGTGTAAGCTGCTTTCTGTTACTGATCTTTGTAAAATCGCCTGAACTGATGTATGATGGGAAACTACAGACAGGTTTTAATGCTATTCCATTTAGAAAGTACCTCAGTAATGGTTTTATTAATCAGCATGATAAAGATACCAAATCGTACAGTTCCAAATGCACTGCTAAAGCTGTAAAGTCACATTTTGTTGATGAAGGAATTTGTTAGTTTGTTTTTATGACTCGCAATGCTGCACTATATTCTTATGTGCTTGAAAACATAACAATTTCGACAAAGTATTGTAAATTTGACTATTCAGAAGGGGCCTTATTTTTTTCCTCAGTATTTGCCGTTCTGCTATTGGCTGTAGCAGCCCAAAGCTGAACCCACAGCTGAAAATGAACTGACAACAGCCAATCAAAGTCAGAGTACCTGAGGTTTTCGCTCACTCAATGTTTTATAGATAACAGTGTTTTTCACATTGACAGTTTTTAGTCTGAATTAGATCTGAAGTATATTTACTTGTTTATTTTTAATGAATAAAAAATGTACAAACATAGTTAATAAACAGCGTTTTATGGGAAAATGATATATCATAAGAAATATATCACAATACTCAACAACAATATCACAAATCACATTTTTTCCAGTATCATGCAGCCCTATATTACTCTATAATTTATAATACAACATTATGTATACAACAACACTATTTAATATTTCAACTGTGGGCATGATTTTGTGTCTCTCAGGTTTTTGTGCAGTGTTGTTGAGTTTCCTGTCACTGTGGGCTCCATTGCACAGTAATACACAGCAGAGTCTGATACTGCAGCAGAGGAGAGCAGCAGATCCACATGTTCACTTTTTGAGACATTAGCACTGAATCTTGGATCTATATCAGACTCCTTAGATTTTTTTGCACTGCTGTAGGTGAGTACAAGAAATTCGGGTTTTGATCCTCCATACTGACGGTACCAGTGGAGATAATCTGTACCTCCAGAGGCTGTAAAACTACAGGATAATGTCACATTTGATCCTTCCTCAGCAAAAACATCAGTGTTGATTGGTCTGATGACATTTCCAAAAACAGCAGCTGAAAAAAAAAAGATTTTAAAAATACATTTCCAATCATATATATTAGCATATATTAACCAGATAATATATACCAGCACACATACCAGCTGAGGTGCAGAAGAGAATAAGTGAATGAAGCTTCATTGTTGAAGTGTTGAACTCCGAGAAGTGTCAGACTGAATGGTTTGAATCACAGTTTCTGTCAGACACCATTAGATCATGTCAGATCTGTCAACACTGATTTCCTGCTCTCTGAAACAACCAATCGCAATCATCAGTGTTTTCTCTTATGTTCTCAGTGTCTTTTGTAATTTGAAAATTTTGCCTTTGGTTGTACAGTTATTTCCCCCCATCGTGAAATCAGGTAAAAATTGTTCTTTCTTTTCATTCTGAGTTAATTATCATGAATCTTTTTCAAACAATTGAAGTTGAACTGAATTGTTTACACCCACTGAAAACTGTGTTGGAAAATCGCAAAGTGTAGTTTTAATCCATTAGATTATAATAAATTGATTAATTTTAAGGAATGTGTTTACAATACTAAAAGAAATTCCTTATACATAGTTAGACTATTAACAAAAATGGCTTTAAAACCCTTTTCAATCAAAAATGTGTTAAATTTGCTTGTAAAATTATCTCTAAAGTAGTATTTTAACTCACATTTGTCCCATTTTATTTTTTAATTTTTACATTGTATGTAATGATGCTTTGCTGTTTCCTTATCTCGGCAGTCTGTTTTTGTTCTTTGGCAGAATGGTCTTTTATACTCAAGCTAACGCATTACGTTCTTTTGGTACCACACATATCGCTACTTTTTAAAAGTTGTCATTTGATATTTCTAATACACTGAAATAAAAAGTCAACAAAAAAGAAAGGAAATTAAGAATTTCTTTCTATTAGGAAAGCCTATATAGAAGAGATGCCCAAACTAGGGCCTGCATGCGGGCCAAAGTTGGCCCTTGGTAACCTTTGATTTGGCCCCACGTCCCATCTAAGAGGAGAGGGAGAAGGACATGCACAAAACCTCAGCAACTTGTGTATACAGCATTGAACTCCATTGTGTTATAACATGTATTATTTATTCATTCATTTTCTTTTCAGCTTAGTCCCTTTACTAATCTTAGGTCACCAAAGCAGAATGAATCGCCAACTTATCAAGCATATGTTTTACACAGCAGATACCCTTCCAGCTGCTGCCCATCACTGGGAAACATCTAAACACACTCATTCACACTCATACACTACAGACAATTTTGTACCACATGCCTTTGGACTGTGGTGGGAACCGAAGCACCTGGAGGAAACCCACGTGAACACCGGGAGATACGATTGAAGTAATTTTTGATATTTATTTTAAACATTATTAAATAAATTAGAATTTTCCTATATATTTTCCTATATTTACATTTGGCCCACAACCCCGATCAAGTTTGATTTTTGGCCCTTCATGAGAAAATGTTTGGGCACCTCTGCCATATAGAATATTTTTTATACTTTATTTTTATTTCTCTAAGGAAGAAAAAGTAAAAAAAAAATAAAAAATACAAATCATAAACAAAATAAATAATACATTTACACATCTGAAATTAAATGAACAGTTGCCTGGTCACATATTTCCAGATACGTCACATTAACAAATACATATAAAGATCAGTTCACACTGTGTAAAGGCCTAAGTACAGTCCATTTTCCCCAATACAGCATGTATTTGTCCATTTGAAGATTTAAAGAAAAAGTCATATTTTGAATGATAGATTTGTAATGTATAGCGCATTTATTGTGTATAACAGTACACCCAAAGTGCTTCACAATCATGAGGGGGGTCTCTCCATACCACCACCAGTGTGCAGCATCCACTTTGATGATGCGATGGCAGACACAGGACAACGGCGCCAGTGCGCTCACCACACACCAGCTTTTGGTGGAGTGAAGAGACAGTGATAGAGCCAATTCGGTGGATGGGGATGATTGGGAAGCCATGAGTGTAAGAGCCGATTGAGGGACTTTGACCAGGACACTAGGGTTACACCCCTACTCTACAAGAAGTGCCATTGAATTTTTAAGGACCACAGAAAGTCAGGACCTTGGTTTAACGCCTCATCCGAAAGACGGCGCCCACTGACAGTAAAGTGTCCCTTTCAATATACTGGGGCATCAGGACTCACACAGACCGTAGATTGAGCACCACTTGCTGGCTAACTAACACCACTTCCAACTTCCGTATGGTCTCCCATCCAGGTACTGACCAGGCTCTGCTCTGCTTAGCTTCAGTGAGTAACTGGTCTTGGGCTGCAGGGTGATATGGCTGTGGCTGTGTATTTTTAATAAATACTTGTCTTTTACCATTAGGTTGGCTGCAATATTTCCCAGGTAAAATGTTGTAAAGGAGAAGGCCATTCCATCACTAAAAATATTTCGTATTACTTGCATTACATCCTGCCAGCATGACTGAAAGGCTGGGCAACTCCAAAATATGTGAAAATGGTTTGCTAAGTGTTGGAAAATTCAATCAATTCCATGCGTGTTCAAGAACAAAGGTCAGGAGAGATTTTTCTTCAATGTCAAAAAAGGTAACAATTTATTGGATACAAATAAATAATTCGATTCACAGAATTCTGTTATCCTCAATGCAACGCAAAAGTTACATTAAGGAGGTGCGCAACAACTTTCTTTTCCTCACTCCAACTTATATGGGCAGCTGATATTAACAGGTGGAGTTTTATGAAATTCGTCATTTGTCACTCATTGTTCAGTCCTCCATTGGCCGTACCCCAGACATAAGTCCTCTTTTTCTACGAATTCTCTGCACAACAAAAAATTGTGCTCTGTGTTGAATTTTTTTGTGCTCTGTGTTCAGTTTTAACACTTTTTTTTCAGACAGCAAGTTTCTGCAGAACTTAATTTAATTTTGGACCAGAATTCATCTACTACTGCAAAAATGCTAATTAGTATGACCAGCATCTCAGACACCACAGTAGAAGTACAGTTAATATATGACCCTTAGATAACCTATACAAACAATTGTTTGATTAAAAGTAAAAGAGACAAAAAAAAAAAAAATTCCAATTTCCTAACATAAGACTCCTCCACATTTCCTCCAGCGCTGTCCCCTATCCTTCTCCTGTGTTAACATGCATGTTAACTTGGGTGTTATAAAGTATCTGATGAGATTCCTTTAGCAAAAATCCCGCTCAGAGCTGGAAGAAGTGGCCTGTAATGGGTAAATATTTAACCAATCTTCCTCTGAGATAACTAGGTTGGATTCTCTCTCCCATTTTAGTCTGTTGTCACTTGTTGAGTGTTCCTTGGTGCCTTGGATGGCAGAATACAATTTTCGAACAAGTCTCCTATTGTCTTTGTTCTTATAGATGCCAATAACTAAGTCAATTAAGTTGGGGGGATGGTTTTTTCCAAACTCCTAATCTCACTATTTAAGCAGGCCCTGGTTTGCATGTACCTAAAGAAATCACATTTGTCCCTACTGTACATATTTGAGATTTTTTAAAACTATTAAATTCCCCATTTGAGGAAATTAAACTTGCTATATAGAATATTGATGACACAGTGAATGTGTTTTTGTGTGAGTGTTGAGTGTGTTTTCTCACTGTGGGCTGCAGAGCACAGTAATACACAGCAGAGTCTGACACATGTAGATCTCTGATCATCAGAGGAACTGATTTTGAAAATGTGTTGAGATTTGCACTAAATCTTTCTTTGAATTCTTTGTCTTCACCTCCAGTCTTTCCAACTCTGTTGAGCATATATTTTGGGATTGTGTTTGTCTTTTGCTGGTACCAGAAGAGTGTCGGGGTGAGCTGGGTTTGATATGTGCAGTCGATCTCAACAGCTTCACCTTCAACAGCAATTTGAACTCTTGCTTTCTGCTCAACATTGTCCTGCGACTCTATTCCTGTAGAATCAAATCATGATCAACATTAGCATAAAATATTTTTATCTTCACAAAAATTTACTCACTAAAATATGACTTACCCCAAATGTACATGAACAGAACGATATATAGTTTTATCCATGGTGTCATCCTTCCTGTTTTAGGAAGTATATAGATCCTATTCTCACTCTTTTCTGCTGTGGAATTTATGTAAACGCTGTAATAAGCACATCATTTACATAATTTGACTCCTCCCTCTCCCTATGATTGGATCATTGTTCATTTTTAACACCTAAAATCATTTTCTTGACCAAATTAAGCATGACAGTTTAGCAAAATGCAAAACGAGACCATAATAAATCTATTAGGTGACATTTTTTCAAAAAGGCTCTTTATCAGGTGTCTGGTCTAAGATCTTAATTGGTCAAAATGATTTTTTTGCATTTAATTGACGTAATTCTGCTTTGCTTTGTTGATGTGAAATTGTATTGCTTATTTGACATGAGTGTGCGTATCGAATGCACCTTTAAGTTAAGATAAATCACTGAATATGACAGTTTTGTTTTGCATTTTAATGAAGATTGAAGGTGGAGCTTGAGGTGGACTCAAAAGCTGTTGCTATGTCGTATTCATTATTAAAGACATACCGCCCTCTTATGGTTAACTGCAGGTACTACGCAAGTGACATCTAATGAAAATATGAATATTTAAAGTAAATCAATGTTGTGTCTCGAGTTTGTATATATGTTGAAGAAAATTTTATTCTCTCTGTATGAAGTATTTTCTAAGTGTAAAACAGTTAATTTTCTCTTCACAAAATGTATGTAGTGGTTGCAGCAAACATGCCAGCCTGTGTTAAAAATACAGTGATATGTCTGTGTAAGATGATAGTGCCTGCACAGGAGCAACACTAGGAGAAGGCTGAGTGACTGATTGTGTAGAATAACTAAATATGTAAAGCACTGATTATATATGTTAAATACTTGTATGAAGCTATATGTATCAGAAGTTAGAATGAGTAACATATTATCAAGTTATTATCCTATCATAACAATGTATGTAAACACTTAGTTCCTTTGCATAAGTTGCATCTATACTTTGCTGACATAGACCTGTAACATCTCTGTTGACATGAGCTAGTGGGCTGAGAGCCAAGAATAGCAGGACCCCTTAGACTAGAAAACCTATTCAAAAATGGTCAAAAGTTAAAAAGAGACACATAGGGGTGTGTCAAAAACATAAATAAAGGAGAAGGAGCAGGAGAGACTTTAGAAGGTGTCCAGGAGAGACTTCAGAATGCTCTGGGGTCTGCTCTGCTCTTTCTCGGCTTTATTATGGAGAATAAAGTCTATTTTCTGATATTCAAAACCTCCGGTTTGATAATTTGTAATTGATGAGACATCAAAATTTACGACAATGTTCACGTTGTGCAGGGGGTAGTTTCTTTAAATGTTTAATACAGGCATCAACACAGGTGTTACCACAATATTATTACCTATTTAGGGTTGGTTAGATTGAGGTTTTGATTGTGGGTTTCTCTTGATGAGTTCAAAGAGAAAAGAGCTTCAGGTTTTTGTATAACATGTTTCATGTTTTGTATCACTGGGCTTCTACTCTCAGAGCACAATAATAGAGAGCTGAATCTGACAGTCGTACATCAGTAATAGTGAGTTCAGTGGCTGTCTGTGTTACGGTCGACTGAAACCGATCATCCGACGTGTGTGAATCACTGGCTGTTTGTGCATTTTTGTTTAACAAATACTGTGGCTCTCCATTGAAAAATTGTCTGAACCAGTAAAGATAAACATAACTTCTACTTGTGGCTGTAGTATACGCACAGCTCAACTGAACAGGTTCTGTTTCTTTAATGGTTTTTTCCATTCCTTTATTTGGCTCTATACTGTCTCCACACACCAAACCTGTCAACAAAAAGCACATACTGAAAAGACTTTTGCTTGTGAAATAAAGGTTATCAAAATAAACCAAACACTATTTACAGAACTTGCAACTGTGGTCATTTAAATAATTGCATTTGTTTTTAGTCTATAAAAAATGGTACCTGTAGCCAGAGTGAGAATCAGTGTAAAGCTTGTGTCCATGCTGAAGATCAGCTCAGATCACTGTTGAGACTCTCAGTCTCTGTACGTCTCTGCACATCACATCACATCACATCTCACACACACTCTCTCTCTCTCTTTCTCTCTCTCTCTCTCTCTCTCTCTCTCTCTCTCTCTCTCTCTCTCTCTTTCTTCCTGGGTTGAGCGTTGGGTTAACAACCCACCTCATAAAAACTGAAGAAGATGAGTGTTGATGAAAACGATCAAAAAAATATAGTAGGGTGATTGGGAAAAACTATTTTTAAGACCTCTGGGAGAAGAAGAGTAGCAAGTATGTTTGCTGTTAAGATGTGTTCGTCGTGTGAAGATCTGAAAGCTAATGGATGTTTAATTATGAAGACTGTGGTAAAATCTTTTACAGTTTTAACTGGTGGTGGAGAAGTATAGAAATCAAGAAAATATAGAATTAGAAATACTTGGGGAAGGTAAAAAACTCAGGTTTAAAATATGTTGCAATTTTGTTTTTGTAGTCAGAAAATATTTTACTTTGACACATTTAGAAAAAAAATCATGATAGACAAGACAATGGATTACTTTAAATTCAAGTTTTGAATTTCAAACTTGAGCTCAAAATTCAAAAATTAAACAATGTTCAAATGACTTATTGAGCTGTGATGATTCACAGCATTGAATGTTCAAGTATGTGCCATTTGTACAGCCCTGAGTTTAGAACAATGCTGGCAGAGAAAATCAGACAGCTGTTGTTGGGCAAACACAGAACAGGCCAGAGTGAGCTGGACACTAATGGAGATGGAATAAATTTCTCACCTTAGCATCTGGTACATCCTGAACTTCAGCAAAAGGTTTTTAAATGGGCATCAGTGGTTCAGTGAAAAAAACTTTGACATCCAAGAAACGTTTCTTTCAACAAACGGTGCTTTATAGTGGAAAATGTTCTTGAGATTTTAAAGAGATTTAAGTCTCTGATGTCTGATTCTATTCATAGTAAAAATTGTTTTTGGAAGCCTTAGTTGCTAAAAGTGATAATAGTTTTTAAAGTTTTGTATACTGACTTACAAAACCCCATGCTTTTGCTTCAGAAAGAGATCATTAACCTTTAACTGATTTGGTGAGTAGCAACTGAAGAGATAAACAGAGTTTGTAAGTCTGCACTCAGAGGTTTAACAAGGTTAATGCTGAATCTCAGGAAGTACCACCATCCTCATAGAAAGTTAAGAGCAGCACATGCAGCTCTTTCAAAAAGTTACTGTGTCTGACCTAGACAGCAATAAACAATATGTTACCAGGACGAGATAACTGTATGTGAGCTTCCAAATAAACTGTTGTTGTCACAGATGTAAAGAATTACGTTTCCAAACATTTCTACCTCTTTCCACAATACTTTTCTGTTATTTTTATATGAGTGATCTTTCAACCTCAGTTTGGCTAATCAACAATATGCACACTGAGGTGCACTCTGTGAAGGTTTAAGGATAATCAATCTACAAAAAAATGCAAATAATTCAAAATACAGTCACATAAATGCATACCAAGAAAGATTACTGCGAAAAGAAAAGTATTCCTCAGCCTCTGTGACATGTATTGTGTACTTACTGCCATCTTATGGTCACTGCAACTATTTCACTGTCTGTTTCTGTTTTGTGTCTCATTGTATCAGGTTTTTGTACAGAGCTGTTGTGTTTCCTGTGACTGTGGGCTGCAGAGCGCAGTAATACACAGCAGAGTCTGATACTGCAGTAGAGGAGAGCAGAAGATCCACATGGATTTGTTGTCTTTTTTCAACTTTAACAAAGAATCTTGGATCTACTTTAGATTTCTCGGCTGCTTTTGCACTACTGTAGATGAGTACAAGAAATTCTGGTTTTGATCTTTCATACTGACGGTACCAGTAGAGAGTATCTGTAGTTGTAGATGAATAACTACAGGACAATTTAACATCTGAATCCTTCTGAGCAACAACATTTGTTTCATCTGGTTTGATGGTATTTCCAAAGACAGTTGCTGGAAAAAAAAGTACATTTGTAGCCTTTTAGTGCTTTTCATTTATGCGTTTTATGTTACAAAATAGAAAATAGTAAATAAATATACATACCGGTTTTGACAAATAAAAGTACAACTGAAAGAAGATCCATTGTGTTCACTCTGAGAAGAGTCAAACGGAATTGTTTTGATATGGATCAAGTTAGGTCTGTGAACACTGAGCCCCTCCTCTTTGGCACATTTCAGAGGGGGCTTTGTTTCATAACTACTGTTTAATACTTATGTGAAACAGATGTATGCCTGTTAGTGTTAAAATACACATTAAACTATACTTGTAAGTGTATTTTGATGTTAAAATGAACTTTCAATTTAAGATTCATACAGATTTTCACAGCAATAAATTATCATCTTGTTTATGTCATAGCAATACATTGTGCATACACCATTTAAACAAAGCCACACAAAATGTATTGAGAACAAGATAACTTTTGTAGATGTTATGAATATTAGAGGCATTGATATTTGATTGTTGTTTCCATTATTTTCTAATTTTCTTAAATCTGTTTCAGTGGTGACATAAAAAACTACAACCCCAAATCAAAAGTTAGGACAGGATGAAAAATGCAATTAAAAAAAGTAATAATTTCTAAATTTACTTTGTGTTTCATTGCAGACGAAGGAACAAACATTATTTAATGTGTTCCTCATTATTTTTATTGTGTCTGTTCATGTGGTAAATGCTTTACTGTTACATTTTTTTTTTGTGTTACATAAACCAAAATTGGAATGCATATGTTTATTTAAAACAAAAAATATATAAATCATGAGGAACACATTAAATAATGTTTGCTGAATTGTCTGCAATGAAACGCAAGTCAAAGTAAATTTAGAAATCAATGTAGAATCAATGTAGAAATTGGTAAAAATCATAATTTTATTTGCATTTTCCACTGTTTAAAATTTTTCTGATTTGGGTTTGTATTTTCGGTTCCTCAAAGAACCTTTCATCAAAGAGTTATTTAAAGAACGTTTTGTTTTTTGTATGCTGTCAACCCTTTTGACAGCATACAAAATGTAAATACTTCATAGAACCATCAATGTCAACAAAATAATTATTTTAAGAGTGTATGTAGCTGGAAGGGCATCAGCCACATGAAAAAAATTAGCCAGAGTTATTGGTAGTTCATGTCACTATGGTGACCCGTGAAAAATTAGGCACCAGCATACACTATATGAAATTTCGGTCTACTAAGATGAAAATAAAGGTCTGCAGTTTTGTTTAATTTCATTAATTATAAAAAGACATTACCCACTTTAGTTTTTTGTTTGCTTAAAAAAAAGCTGTTCCCCTCATTCATTCCTTTTTATAACATGTTTCTTCCCTCAACCACACACAGGTGTTTGCAATCATTATCTGACTTTGAGATTTTGATACGGTTTTCATAAAAAGAGCTTCAAAGTGAAAATGGTTTTAAGTTTTTGTATGACTTGTTATATGTTTTGTATCACTGGGCTTCAACTCTTAGAGCACAATAATAAAGAGCTGAATCTGACAGAGCTGCAGTCTTAATAATGAGGTCAGTGGATATGCGAGATGTACTTGACTCAAATCGGGCATCAGAGGTGTCTTTGGCTGAGTTTGATCGAGCTCCTTCATATAATAAATATTGAAGTTCTCCACTTGAATGTCTTCTGTACCAATATAGACGTACATATTCATTATTTGAATCATAAGAGCAGCTCAGCTTTACAGACTCTCGTTCTGTTCTGATGACTTTGCTCCCACTGTTTGGCTCAATTTTGTCCACAGCCGTCACATCTGCAAACACTGCACACAATATAAACACATTTTGTAATATGCTACATGTTAACAATAAAGATGTGTCAGGAAATCATTAAAATATTAATAATGGTATTAGAAATTAATAAATTACACACCTGATGCCATGAGAATAATCAATAGCATGCATTTGTTCATGGTGAATGAGATCAGATGAGTTGTGTATTAATACTCTCAATATGATCTTACTGTGTGTTACTGATGCGTTCTGCTGTTCAGTTATGAAGATGTTCAGGAACTTCCTGATCTGTGAGAGTGAAACCAATTCAGTTTTTTAACCATCATTGCCTGTCTGATAGTACATAAGACAAAAGAAATGCACATTAATGCATAATTGCTGAATAGAAATAATATTAAAAACATTGCACTGACCCACTGTTATTTAAATATGAGTGTTCGGTAAGTACTGTACTTACCACTGGATTTGATAGATGCATTTGGAAAAGTGGCAGAAGGTGGATTTTTTCAGATCTGTTGAACTGCATCCCAATCATAACAAATACTGCATAAGATGCATTGGAACCTGCATGGACCCAAGATTCTCACAAAAATCAGTCAAGTTTGGTGAGGGAAAATAATGGTTTGGGGTTACATTCAGTATAGGGGTGTGCAAGAGATCTGCGGAGTGGATGGCAACATCAACAGCCTGAGGTATTAAGACATTTGTGTTGCCTATTACATTACAAACCACAGGAGAGGGCAAATTCTAATGAATTTGATGAAGATGAAGGATGAGGCAGAAGATAAAACCAAAGAATCTTGATGAACTCTGGGAGTCCTGCAGGAACACGTTCTTTGCCATTCCAGATGACTTTATTATTAAGTTATTTGAGTCATTGCAGAGATGTATGGATGCAGTCCTCCAAGCTCATGAGAGTCATATACAATATTAATTCTGTTTCCACTGCACCATAGCTTTATATTCTATACTGTACATTTTTTCTGTTCAGTGACAAGACTTTTGTCAGACCTTACTGTCCTAATTAAATAATTATAAATCAAGGCATGATCATATATTATTTTGGTAAAATAAGTGTAATTTAGAGGCCTTTGCCTTTCATATAAGCCACTTCTGAGACCAACTGTTCAACTAGAACAGGGGTTTTCAAAGTGTGAGGCGCGCCTCCCCTGGGGGGGCGCCAGAGCATGTCAGGGGAGGCGCGGGAAAAAATATTATATAATAAAAATATAATTATTAAGTTTAATTATTATATGTACTTTTTATTACATTGAAAGATTTTAATTAAACAAAGCTAAAAAAAATAATGCGTCTAAAATAAGAAAACCTTTTTTACCCAGAAGGCCATAGCTGTTTATTCGCTTCTGTTTGGCAAGCCCGCCAATACAGGTATATGCCTGCTTATACAATGGGTCGGTTTCTGAGACCCCCCGATTCAAAGCCATCGAGTTCAGGGCTTAAACCCAAAAGACGACGATATGATGATCAGTATTTGAGTTTAGGATTTACGTGGACAGGACCAGCTGATGAACCATGACCTTTATGTGTGGTTTGTCAAGATATTTTGGCTAATGACAGCATGAGACCCGCTAAACTTCCACTGTTTTGACTGGGATGGACAGTTCTTGGATCTATTCTATTCATATTGAACCATCATCCTAGTTTTAAAAACGTTATATTAAAATACTTGTTATTACTCTGTAAATAATTGCACTTTCATGCAAATGATGATAAAAGTGAGTTAACAGTCTGACATCTGTCTCTGTCTTTATATACTGTATATACACTGTGTATGTATATATATATATATGTGTGTGTGTGTGTGTGTGTGTGTGTGTGTGTGTGTGTGTGTGTGTGTGTGTGTGTGTGTGTGTGTGTGTGTGTTTGGGAGGAGGGGGGCGCCAATGGATAAGTTGTGTCAAAAGGGAGGCCCACTGCCTTAGACTTTGAAAAACCCTGAACTAGAAGATAGATAGATAGATCGATAGAGAGATCTAGATTTAAATTCAGAATTTAATCAACCCAAACTACAACAACTTTCCTAAAACAAATAATTATCTTTTATTTTTTTTATATCTAAACAGTAATTAACAAAGTAGCACTGCATAACGTATTAATAATTATACAACTAGACTAGAACATCACCAGCACTGAGAGAATATGTCTGTTCTGTTGTTTTTGTATGTGGTTTGACTTCAGTTTCGTCACTGTGGGCTTCAGGGCACAGTAATACACAGCAGAATCTGATGCACGCAGATCCTTGATTGTCAGAGGAATTGATAATGCAGATGTGTTGAGTTCTGCGTTAAATCTCTGCTTAAACTCTTCATTAGTGTCACTAGATCCAGAAAGTCTCATCAGCATGTATTTTGGGGATCCATTCGTCATCTGTTGGTACCAGAGGAGGTTTGGATATTGAGTGCTGGACGCTTTGTACGTGCACTCAAGAGTGATTGTTCCATCTTCATAAGCTGTCATAACTTGTTTGGGCTGTATTACATTGTCCTGTGCTTTGCATCCTGTACAATAATAGATAAATCATTGTCTACAAGAGCATAATAACTTAGGCAAAAAAATATAATTCAAGAAAGTCGAAATACATACCTAGGATAAAAGCTGTCATGAGAAGTATATCACTGTAGCAGAGCGCCATATTTGCAGTGTTAAAATTATGCTAAATATAAGAGATGTTCACACGAGATTAAACACCTATGCTCTACTTACTGTTTTCATTTCTAACAAATGGTAAATACAAACCCTGGGAGGAGTCAGGCTTTGCTTTTGCCTCTCAGAGTAACTTGTGTTTTCAAATATATTACTATTCTAACAAAAACTGTATCCTAATCAGGCTTCTAAAGACTATTTAAGCAGATTCTTGGATTTACAGAGTATTTAGATTTGTATATATTTTGTTTTACATGCCATTAATGATGATGAAATAAACTACCAGCTTGTTCCAATAGATATAAATATATTCCCTCATTTGTACATTATTTAAATTTTTAACCCTACATTTAACTGTAATTTAATATTTTTGTATTGTATATCCCTGCTGAAAAATCCAGCTTAAACCAGCCTAGGCAGGTTGGCTGGTTTTAGCTGGTCGACCAGCCTGGTTTTAGAGGGGTTTTGGCCACTTCCAGGCTGGTTTCCAGCCATTTCCAGCCTGGTCTTAGCTGGTCAGTCTGGAAAATGACCAGCTAAATCCAGCTAAAACCAACTTGACCAGCCTGGTTTAAGCTGGACATAGCTGATTTTGGCTGGACTCCCAGCTTGGCTAGGCTGGTCAAGCTGGTTTTAGCAGGGATTTGGTTGTAATGTCTACATTTATGCCTGTGATCTGGCATCCTCTAGTTTTTGCATGAGGGCTGTGTGGGATTTTGTCACTGTGGGTCTTTGCTCACAAAGAATGAATTTGTCTTACATATTTCATCTTAAACTTCGTATATAATCCATTCTTTGGCCGTCCCTCCATGTCCAATGTCCATGTGTAGTACTGACACGATAAAATGCCAAATGCAATCACTTTAGTTGATCTTTAAACTTTGCTTATCATTTCAGGCATGGATATGAAAGATAACTCAGACGGCACTGACACCTTGTGGTAAGAAGTAAGTCATGTATTGTGGATTATCACGTCATTGTTTTGTCCCTCGCTTATTACAAATTATTTAAAATATAAAAGGTTGCTGTTTGTAACAAGAAACATACAATATAAAAAACTTAAAATTGTTTCGTACCTACCTACCATTAAATCATGCAGCTCCTTCACGGTAATGTCTATAGAAGGGAAATGATCTGAGGCTACTGGGCATGCGCGAATCAATATGCCATACTTTTTTTGACATTTAGCAGGAACAAACAAATATTTTTATAATACTGGGAGTGGTAGACATTAATAAAATACAATTTATGGGTAATTTAATAAGTAAAAGAAAAAAACAAAGTGAAACAAAACTCCACTACGCTAGATGGCGTTGTAGAGCAAGTTCTTGCTTGCTGCACTGCAGATGAAGACGCTGCCCTGCAAATATATGATATATAAATCATGCGGACAGTCTTATGTGTTCACTTTATGCCAATGTGGTTGATCCTTTTTATGTAAACATCTAATAATCTGCACAGCCACACCAGCAAAGCAAACTCAACGCGCGCTAAATAAACCTCCGCACACGCCTTCCTGCGGTGAAAAGTTTGTACCAACAAAAATGGCGAAAGGAATGTACTTAGAGCATTATTTGGACAGTAAGTTTCGTAATAGAGATTCCTCTAAACTTCTTGACCTGTTTTACTTACTGTCGAGTCGTTTGAATGCGATAAATTCTCGAAAACACCAGGCCATGTTGGGGTGTTGTTAAGTTTCAGTATCACAAATGTATCATTGTCTTTTATGGTAAATGCTAATCGAGTGCCTGAATGGTATTTTGTATCTTGTAAACCTTAACTTTAATGTATTCGTGCATGGTATTGCTGTTCAGGCAATGTAGGTAAACAATTTGCAGCTTTGCAGGGTTTTAAATGTATATTTTTAATCACACCAGGCATTGAGGGTCTTCCCTGTGAGCTGCAGAGAAACTTCTCTTTGATGGAGGATTTGGATAAAAGAACAGAAGGTATGGCTGAATGCAGTAGATATACTACAATGCATTGAACACTAACTTTTACGTGACTAATTTAAATTCTTTTGTTTACAGCGAAAAAAGCAGAGATAAGTGAACTAGCTTCCGAGTATATTGAAAAAGTGAAAAATCTGGCATCTGAGGAGCGTGTCCAGCATTTAAAGAAGATTGACAGTGCATACAACAAATGCAAAGAGTTCAGCGATGACAAGGTTCAGCTCGCAATGCAGATATATGAAATGGTGAGATCCAGAGTTCTCAGCTTAAAATCCACTTTTAGCACTTGATGCATGAGGCAAGGCAAGGTAAAACTTTATTGTCCCAGTTAGTGAAATTTGTCCTGGGCTCTTGCCCTCAGCTGCAGTCATGACATGCATAGAAAAACAATACAAGCATACAAAAAACAGATAAGTGTATAAATAAATAAATCTACTGGGTGGGCTGTTTATATGGATATACCATAATAAAATGAGAGTGGTTGTTGATATTAACGTCCTGATTGTGGCACATTAGTATATGTGAGGGGGCTTGTACATAACTTATGAAAGAATAAAGTTACGTTAAAACCAAGCACACCGGTGTTTTACTTGTGAAATTCACAATAAATTTTATTGATTTGTATCCATATCAATGGCCCACCCTGTATAGCCCCACCTCCATATATACACATTAATATGTAAATACAGAGACTTTCAGTCTAAGCCAGCACTATTTAATAGCTTAACGCTCACCGAATAAAAAGAGATTTTATATCTGTTTAATCTACTGCAAGGTATCTAAACCTTTTCCCTGAAGGTAACAACTCATACTCATTATGTAGAACATGTCATAAATCACGAACGATTTGTTTAGCGTCTCCTAATTTGTCCTGTTTATAAATCTGCTGCAGTGACATCTGTACTGACACACCAGTAAAGTAAAAACAAATGAATTTATATTTCCAGGTGGATAAACACATTCGGCGCTTGGATGCTGAGTTAGCACGCTTTGAGAATGATCTGCAGGAGAAACTGGACTCGGGCAGCCAGGATAGCTCTGATGAAAAGCAATCCAGAAGTAAGTCTTCATGAAGATATTGAGACAACTTATCCATTAAAGAAGAAAAATTAACTGACAAATTTATTGTTTCAGAAGATAAGAATATGAAAGATAAGAGGGGATCTCATGCAAGAGACAAGAAAGCATCAGATCAAGACTCACCCAAGCAGAAAAAAATGAAAAATGGGTAACTGATTTTGATTGGATACATGAATTTGATTGCCAAACCAGCCTTTCACTTTAACTCTTTCCTTTTGACTTTTTCAAATTTCAGTCCCAACATAAGTGAATCTCTGCTTGCAATGCACCCATCAGATGTCCTGGATATGCCTGTGGACCCTAATGAACCCACATACTGTTTGTGTAGTCAAGTATCATATGGAGAAATGATTGGATGTGACAATTCAGATGTGAGTAATAAATATTATTATTTGTTTTAAGCCATTGTTTAAAAAATGACAGTTATTTTACATGTTAATTCGAAATAGATTTATGCTTTATAAATAGATTTATGCTTCATAGTTTTTGTTATAGTGGCAATCAACTTTTTATTACATAGGCATTGTTAATAACATTACATAAAATTATTTTACTGTTAATATGCAAAAGTATGATTTTTTTTTTCCAACAGTGTCCAATAGAGTGGTTTCATTTTGCTTGCGTCGGCCTAGCAACCAAACCAAAGGGTAAATGGTAAGCTAATTTACATAATTTCATACTACTTGTAATTGCCCACTCCACATACTGATACATTTAAAATTGCAGTTACCATGGTTTGTGTTTTCCATTTACAGGTATTGCCCACGATGCACCCAAGACATGAAGAAAAAATAGTATATGTTCACAATCTACCTAGAATCAAATGTGTGCCGCAAATATACCTTGTGTCTTTCTTGCATTACACCTCATTTAGTGGGAATCAATTGACTTTATCCATCTGTGCCTTTGCTATGATGATAACTATGAATGTAACGGGGAAGAGGATTGCATGTATTATCCAGTTGGTGGCAGCAGAGTGTTTCTTTTCATTTGGCTCTAAAAATAAAGTTTATTTATGAGGGTGTGCAACTTTCATATTTTTTAATGTCTTCTCCAAACAGTTCCGCATATTACTACAAGAGCTAAAGGAAGAGGTTTTATAAATCTAAATAAAGATACTTTTTTAGACTTTGGTGTGAATTTTTTTTTTTCATTTTAAACACTTATGTTGGCATACCGGTGAAGCGTTAGAATGCGTTAGTTGTAGGGAAATGTAGTTTTTAGGACGTGTTACTTCATCGCTGCGCAATGAGGTCGAGACTACAGTTCCCACCATGCAACAGCCATCTGAACTCATGGACGGAACCCATTTGCAGACAGTTGTAGTTTGAGGTTGCCATAAACTTATTTTAGTTAATATATCGCATGATTTCGTCGTCTTTATTTAGATGTTCCCTGAATAGTATATTGGAGTATAAAATATTTAACCTAAAAGGCGACATATAGTGAAGTCCAATCATTGGGCTGGGTCGACAGTTCCGCTTCCCCTCCGCCATAGCAGACAGATCCCGGGTCCAAGAAGAAGTTAACTCATAAAACAAACTTACAAACACGTCGACAAGGCTTCCCAACTCAGAATCTCCAGGGATATATTCGCACTATACTTGCAGCAAAATCAGTTTATGCTTGTGAAAAAGGCGGAGCTCAAACTTTGAAGAGATTTGCGGGAGTTTTGGTGAGTTGAAAACGCTAAACTAGTTTAATCCTGACATCTGCTCGGCTAGTAGTGCGCAGATTTCATACTATTCTACAAACCTGACGTGTATTTATAGTTAACCTTTAAGATTCTGTTTTTGTACCACTTTGACACCTGTTTGATCATGCAGAGATGGATGTGTTATCTATGATTCATCTCTCACGTCTATTTTCGTAAACAACAAAATCCAAGTAAATCTTAGACTCAAGAATGCTTTCATTTTCACATAAGCTAACTTAATTGTGTATATCTGGGCACATATTTGACAGGGAAACAGTTTGACTGATTTAATCTCTGGTGAATTTTAGTCTTGTTTAGTTGGTCATGTCATAAATAATAGTATTGATTTTATTTTTCTTTGAACAAAGTACATTTGGGTGAAATTATAGTTTAAGTGACCCATTCACCTGCATTTTAAGGAAGACAAAAAAGATATGCAACAGTATAATTGTGACTGGGGTTAGTAGTTCTCTTAGCATGCTGTCTAACATCTTATTTTGTGTTTCACAGAAGAAATAAAGTCATGAGGGTGAGTAAATGCAGACTTTCATTTCTTTCATGCCAAACAAGATCCCGGCGGTTTGAAAGCTTGCTGCTGCTTTTTTCTAGACCATCACATGCCTTTATTCTCCAATAGCATGGAAGGATGACTGCAGCTAGGCTTAGTTCAGGAAGCCTTGCTCAGTATTTCCTTTTATAGAAGCTGCAAATACAAAAGGCCCCTGGTCTGTCTTCCTGTAAACAGTTCCTCTACACAACCACACATCTGTAAAAGAGAGAGGCGTGCTCTGATATCTTTGTTTTGGTCCAGTTGGTCAGATTAAGTGCAAGTGTGTGACCTATAGTGGTCGTGGCTTGTGAAATCAGGAAATACTTTTGTTATCCATCCGCCAATCCGATGCAAAGGGGATGTGAGTAATAGGAAGTATAGGCACTCTTCTGGGTTTTTTCTATGCTGTCTCTCTAGTGGTTGCTTGAAGATTGTAATCAGCACTGTCTGAAGAACATTAAAAAAAAATTGAATTGGAGTAAGACTTTTTTTTCCAGAAATATACTTGTAATCATTTTAATGAAACTTCATCAACATTAAAGTAACAGTTTTTTTTATTAACAATCGGGGTAAAAAATGTTAAATGTTTAATGTTTGTGAAGTAGTTAGCGCTGTGTAAACTCAAAGCAAATGGCTTGTCTAACTATTTTAGCAGAAACGCATACTAGTCTTGAATTTATCGTATATGTTTTTAGCCTAATCCAAACAATTCAAATTTAGAATGAAGTTTAACACCAGTCGTAGTTGTAGTATTTTTTTAAATATATCATGCAAACATTACCATTTTAATGTAACTGTACCATGTAGAGGTGTCAGGATACTATTAATTAATCTTACCATACTATACCAGCTGAAGTATAACGATACCAAGTAGTATTGCTGTACTCTAATTTTATAACTCAAATTCTAAAGAAATTTGTCATAAATACTGTATTTTATGTTATAATTGGCCTACTTGAATGTAATTCATAATTCCCTTAAGGTTAAAAAGTGTTATTTGCACGTCACTTCACCTAAAATTAATTATTTTTTATTGATTAATTATTTTTTTATTTGGTAGATGAACTGACCAACAAAAATACATTAAAATAAATATACAAATGATACCAAATTAAATTTGTTACAGAAGATCCTTTTTCCAACAAAATTATTCTTTATGAAGTGCTCAAAAATAGTTTCAAAGTTTCCTGCTGCTATTTTGGGTTTTTTTTAATCTATTTTTTCACAGTCTTCTCAGGTAACAGTCCAAAGTAATTCAAAATTTCACTTTGTGAGTCGTTCTTTTAAAATAGATTGTCACGGTTGCGATTGCTAATAAATCATATTAACAGGAACAGAAATGAACCGATTCAGATTTGTGTTTGAACTGAAGCGTTAGAAAGCATGCAATAGGCTACCACAAAAGCTGCGAATTCTACACAGTTATGCAACCTTAAAGGGCTCCGCAGACTATTCAGATAAAATGGTTTATAGTTGCACAAATGTGTGAGCATTTAGTGACTTTTCCACGTGCAATATTATCTATTGTAGATAAACCATTAATGGCGATACTAGCGTTTACAAACTACAGTGGCACCGCCAGTATTTTGGAGCCATAGTATGGCGATACTACCATAGTACCAGTAAACCGTGCAACCCTAGTACCATGGTAATATCACCATGCAAACATTACAAATCCAACATACTGTAATTTTTCCTAAGACCTTAACTCGCATCTTTCAAGTACAACATATTTTGAAGCATTTTGCATATTAGATGCCATTCTAAAAAAAGTTAAAAGAGTTCATATTGTGTCACATGTAAGTATCTTTGTGAATAGCCTCGCAATATGTTATGATTAGGCCCACACGGAATCTGCACGCTCAGAAATGTGCTGATTTTTAGCCTATCGAGTCTATGTATTTACTGGTGTACATGTGTGTAAATTTATACCTATTCAGTTTTTAAATGAATTTCACTAATATTATTGTGATATAATAATAGTAATATGAAAATAGTCATATGATTTATTTACAATTCTTTTCGTGAAGTAATATTTTCTGTTTTTTAGTAGATATATCATTTGAAAGATTTAGTTTGTTTACTAAATAAGTGGATCTAATTGGATTTGCATTGTAAACATTAAATAAAAGTTAAAAATGTATTTTTTTTTTATTTCATAAATTAAGTTTTTAGTTATGATACTCCTGAAATCATTCCACAGAAATCCGCAGATTATTATTATTTTTTTTTTTACAAAACTCTTCACAGAAATGGCAAAAAATGCCTACAGATTCTGTCTGGCCCTAGTTATGATGTTTTTTTTAAAGTGCCTTACCCAGGCAGTTGATCAGGCACACCATCAGATTTTTTTATTTAACTTTGTCATTGGCATATAAATAATATGTCTAATTGTAATTCTTACTTCTATATCTCTTAAAAACCTTTATAACTTTTTTTTTTAAAATGTGGGAAAGCATTACATTAAAATTAATCTTACTAATTAATGTCAGCGCTGTTTGTTTTTTTTTTTTTTTTTTTTTTTTTTTGCTGATGCTTTGCACTTGGTGATTTGAAACTATTAAATCTCAAATCAGTGTTTTGATGTCCATATTTATGTGGTCAACTGCAGCTGCTGCCCTCTTGCTGCATAAAAAGCTTTGTAATAAATTACATGACTGTATTTTGAATGTATGCCTTTAAAGGTGCATTAAGTAAATTTTGTCAAACAATGTTCAATACACCAAAACAAACTTAAACATGCCTATAAACCATTAGGGCTTTGCCCTTTTTGATATCTCTGCTATGGTTACTAAACATGATTACTTTTATTACTTTATTATTACTTTTTACCGTTATTTCTTACCGTTTTTTTTGAGAGTTTGTCCAACACTATGGTCAAAAATGTTTTTCAATTATTGCTTAGTGCACTTTTAAATGCCAGGCTAGTTTAAATCTGCTGCTTTCTAACAATGGGGTATATGCACACGGACTTTTAATTTCAGTCAGCCATCCTCAGGGCTTCTGGTTAATTATCATTCCATACCAAATTTTTATTGATTTTATTGTGGGTTTAAGGTCTGAGTTGTTTAAAAAATAAAATAAAATAAAAATACTGTGATCTTCACTGCCTGGCTGAGATACGATTTAAAGTGGCTATCAGACCAAACAAGAAGCACTGCATTAAATTATATTTCTTCGTGCCTTGTCTTTAAAATATAAAAATTAATTTTACCCCAGTATTTCAACAGAATTTCTGCGCTAGTCTGTAGCTCATGAGGGTGCCTGCGTTTAAACGGTTTTTCGTCTCTTTTTACAATTTTAACAACCAAATGGATCCTGAAGTCTATTTAACTGAATGTTTTGTAATTACGTTACAACATCGATGCTGTAAAAGGAACCTTATGAAATTGAAAGTAGTCACATAAAGCATTCATTGGAAGTTCATCATTGGCTGAAAAACACGAGCTGTGCATATAGCCCATTGGTTTTTTTTATTAAAGCGTTGCATTAACTGGTACAAAGAGTTGTTATTGAAACATTTTTTTCCTGTTCACCTTTCCTTGGTTTATTATGTGATAACATCTGGCTAGGTGTACATTATTCATTACTTCATGAATAGGCATTCACATTGAGGAGTCAGGTTTACATTGGATGCATAGTCACTGGCACTTTGTTTACATTTGGCCCACAAGCCTGTAGCTGTGAAAAACAAATATATGCTGTTTGGTTTAGGCCTGGTGCGGCTCATATCAAAGAGGCTCGGGGGAGCAGAAGGGAATGTACACAGTCCCACTTCCCATGAGCTTTCTCTGCCATTTTCATCCCACTTCCCGTTTTCATCACACAAACTGAGTGGACAGCTTGCAGTCTTTGGCTAAAGTCATAATTACTTATTATATGTTCCATAAATGGCTAAATATTATATGAATGATTATTTATGATCTAATAGTTTATTGATATAACTGTATGCACTTGCTTACGTTTCATGTGTTCTGTGCAATTAAAATGTATTAGATAAATTAGACTATATATTAGATTAAATTCATCTTATAGATAGATAAATACTGGTGTTTAGTGTTTTGGTGTTTAATCACAGTCAGTGTTGCCAGATATAGCTGACTTTTTCCAGCCCAAAAGCTGTCCAAACCCACCTAAATGCACAAAAAATGGCCAAAATATAAGATAAATATATTATTTCATTCTAATTTATTTAAAACAGTATTTAGCCTGATTACTTTAATTATCTTGATTTTTAAACCATACAGCAACCAACACAACGGTCACAGAACCACAGTAGTAAAATTACAACATAACTGGATCACACCACTGTACATATTGTTTTGTAGATTACACTACCTAATCGCCTATTGGAGATTTATTTGTTTAAATATAATATTTAAATAGTTTATACATTTTTTGCATTAAATATCCTGTGAAATTAAAATAAACTATTTTAGATGTTAATTTCAGTCTGTTAGTTTTAAGGATGTCAATAGCTAGTGCTTCAATTTACCTCCAGTAAATCTGGTAAGCCTAAAAATAATTCATTTGGCAACTTACGAAACTATAACTTAATTGACACAACAGAAGCCGGACACATGAGTTTTAGCTTCCACAGCAGCTCCATGGATTCCAAGTACGGATTCAGGTAGATACATATGATGTAAATGCATAAATTCGCCTATTTGGCGTTTTACAGTCTTATTAACACATTGAGATGTTACTTGCAAATCAGACAACGCTTCTATGTTCGTTCTCGTTGTCAGTTGCGGGAAAAATCATTGATAAAAGGTTTATGATAAACCGCTGTGAGTAACTGCAGGCGTAACATGATGCATGTGCAAACAAAGGGGAGTCAGATTTTGATACAACTTTCCTTCACCTGCTTGCGAGTGTGCTAACGCAGTTCACACTACACATTGGTCACTATACTGAATGGAGTAAGAGCACACAGTTACGTTTTCTTAAAAAAAGTTGGATATAAAATTTAAGTTTCAAAACAGCCCAAATTTTGTCAACTCGCCTAAGCTTTTTATCTACCCAATCTGGCAACACTGAGCACCGTGCTCTTCTTTTTGAGCTGCTGCAATGTTAAATGTTTTTAAGTAAGTTTTTCAGTGGTAGTTATTGTCATGTCATAGGTCATGCAGTATGCAGAAAATGCATGAATCAAAAACAAAAGTAAAACTCAAGAAAGGTGAGATAAAGACAGGTTGACTAACTATTGTTGCCAAATATGTATCATTTTCACAAGCTCTTAGCTAATGCTGTTCCTGTTTACTTGATCCCTATAAGTTTTCATGTAATCATGTAGCTATAACTTTTTATCTGTTTCACAGCATACTAAATGTGTTGTATATGTATGGACATATTTAGCCATACAAATTTGAATTATTAAATTGGTAAAGCTGTACACAACCAGCACAATTTAAAGAGATTATTGACAGTTGAGTAAGTTGTTGTTTCCTTCTGTCTGTGATACAGGTATGATACCTACAGTATGTATCATACAAGTTCTTTGGTGTTGCTATGTTTTGCACCACATTCATCCATACAGATAGTGCTTCTGCTTCACCTGAAATTGATGTTGATACTGAATGTGGTCATAATGAGAATCAATTTTTGATTACTTCTAGATAAAGTTGAAAACTTCTTGTATAAAATTGCTTTCAGGGTGTTAACACTCAAGTTTGAACTGCCACAAAATACCACCAGCAAATAATTATAAAGGGGGCATGTTGTGTGAAAGTTCACACTTTGCTGTGCTGTATCAAAACATGGATTTACAGCCAAGTTGTAGCTGCCATCTACATCCTTTTCGTTTGCTTTTCCACTTATCCGTGAACCACATACTATGGGTTCATTGATCCAGTAGTATTAATGTCCCACACCAAGCACTCTCATGTAGTGATGTAGAGTCTGGCAAAATATAAGGCCAGCAGCTAGAGACAAAAATACAAACACAGCATTAAACATTGCCATTTTCTTTCTTTAGCCTTAACATCACATTAACCAACTACGAGTAGAATAATGAAGATAGAAGAGAGAATAATGTTTTCAAACTGTCAATTCTGAATTCATCTCTTTATAAAATGATACCCTAATTTGGCTGATGGATTCATAAGTGTTTCTTTTTTTACTCTTGCAGTCCTAAATCACGTTCTGCTTGGCTTGACAGCAGTAGTTGTGGAATCAGTACCTCCAGGCTGTGAGATTCATGAAAGCAGTAGACTAACTATTTCTGATGCAGAAACCCGAAACTCAGGCTCTCAAGAAAAAAAAATCTTCTGAAATGGACCATGTAGAAGTGCGTTTAAGCCTATAAAACACTGTGTGCTTGAAGAGAGCCACTCCCATCTCAAATCACTGTCATTACGGGGAAAACAAGTTGAGACTTGATTATCCCAAATAACATTCCTTAAGAAAAAATGGAAAACCTTTGACTGAAATCAGTAAATATCTGGACGTCAGTGTAGCGTTATTCAGTACAGAAAGAAGATATACTCCAAAACTAGTTATACCTACAATTCTCGAGAAATTGTGATGTTAAAATGCTCTAATCAAGCTCTTAAAACACCTCCTATAATCCTGCTTTATTCCTAGTAGTGTGATTGTTATGTGATGGTGGTGATTAGTTATTTTGAGCAAGAGGCAGTGGTGTGTAAAGGTATTTTCAGTCCTGTGTCTCCGCTGTAGGGCCTTACATCAAGCCCGAGGGGTGGTACATCACTATAGCAATTCGCAGCGCAAAGGCATGACTGCACTCGCAGCAGTTCATCCTACTGTGGAATGAAGCATGCCTGCATCAACATGCCTCTATCTCGGTGCAGTTCAGTGGAAGCACAGGAAGAAAGAGACTGTGGACACACGATAGTGAAGACCCTTAATGTTTCAGTAGTGTGCCAGACCAGAGCCAGGGCTGTGAGCTGGAGCTTTCCATCAGGGTTCCTCAGGGTGAGATGGTTAAAGTGATGTCGTTGGGCGCTGATTGCATCATTTTCCTTTACTTTTTTTAGTTTCGATGTTGATTGTGACTGTTTCTTACGTGCTCAAATGTATGGTGGCTATTATACAGCTAAACAAGTTTAGCATAGTCATAGTTTTCGTTTTACATCAGTTTGCTTCGCTGAATTGTATGCATAAGACATGTACAGTATATAAATGTTATTTCTCAGACTAGCTTCTAGGAATTCGCTTGCAGTAACTGCTCTGATCTTTATTCTGCCCGTGTATTTTGCCTTTATAGGGAAGTAGAAACTGGCTCAAGGGTGTTAGTCTAAGATCATGTAAGACTTGTGCAATAGTTAGACAGAATGGTTTTACTGATCATTTGTCAACTCTTCCGAAATGTTTTTAAGAAAGTTTAAAAAAGATTTTGTTTAAGCTTTTATGATGAAAGTTCTCTTTTAGAGTTGTTAAACAATGTATTAAAACTCACTATTCAATTAAAGTTTTAATATTGCATCACCGTTTGTAATTTTCATATGATTTTGCTCAGTTCGATCGCTCATACTGAAAGTAATTAAGAGGAAACTAGAAAGTGTGTAATCCACTGCTGCATGAAGCAGTAGTTAATTAGATCATCAAATGAATCTTCTTTAGGTTCATTAACCCTAGAAGCTGTTGGTTATCACACTCTTTTAGTGTCTGCAGTTGCAATCAGTCAGGTATATGAGTGCTTTGTTGTTTGAATACAATGCAGAGTCAAACAGGAAGACATTGTGGTCACAGAGAGGTTGTGTTGCATATCATTTGCTGATTTGACCTCACCAAGGTGAGACAGGATTTTACCTTTTTTAGACATGTTGATGACAGAGGTGGAGAGGATGCAGACAGCAGCATGGTAGCACTGATTTCTTAACCAGACTTGACAAACAGTTGACAAAAACTGCTTTGTGCCATGTGAGGCACCATATAAAATCAGGTCGGGAAAAAAGCTGTTCATCTTTCTCAATCCACAATGATTTGCTCTGATCTAGCTAGATTGTTAAGACTTCAGAATTGTGCTTCCAACAAGCAGACGGTTTGGGTATTTTTATTTAGCCGTAGGGCTGGGCGATTAATCAAAAAGTCATTGAAGAAATCTATAATCATTCAGAACCCGATAATCAATCTAATTTTCACAGGACAATTTTTTCAATTACTTTCCCTACGTGTCGCATGACCCTGCTCTGTTTAAAGCTGTGGCTGGTTTCCACTTCTGCTGCCACTTTGCAGCCACATCTGATCTCTGGTCAAGTATGGACTCATTTTTGAGCTTTGCACTACATTGAAGGTGATTGGAAGCTGCTCCAGAGATGCCTTTAGATGGCATATAAAACTTGTTAGTGAACTATTAGGGCAAAAAGTTAAATGAATAAAATAATCATTCATTAATCATAATCGAGTTAAAATGTTCAATTAATCGAGATTTTTATTTTTGGCCAAATTGCCCAGCCCTACTTAGCCAAATTTGTGACTGAGCTTGGTAAGGTAATTCTTAGGTGATAATCCAACTACTGGTACATTAGCTTAATTTTTGGTCACTGTGAATGTTGCATGTGTGCTCAAAATAGATAACAGTAAAAGCATTTGTTTTGCCTATTGATAAAAAAAAGTTGCAAAGTAAAATGTATTTTTATATACACTGCTTCAAAAAATAAAGATAATGCTAAATGTATATATTAACAGCCACCATACTATAGTAGCATACATACTAGCCTCTATTTTTAATTAAGGTCCTGTTTTCCCAGCATTAATGGAAAGTCCCTTGTGGCCTTGTATGAATTGTTTCCGGGAGGTTATAGTACACAATTTTAACAAAAGAACTGTGGATTCAGGATTCCTGGATGTGCAGTAGGGCTGTGCGATTTGGGGAAAATATCTAATTGCAATTTTTACACAGCCGTAATGTGCAGATTTTTTGTGTTAATACATATAAATGCATCGCCACATTTTTAAAGAATGATCATCTGACATAACACACTCCAGCTGACTTATAAATGTGAAAAAAATATCTTGCAGTTTTGCAAACTATTCCTATTTTTTAATCGCGGTATATAGGAGTTTTTGAAAAATTTACTAGTTTCCATTACATATATTTTAAATTCTATACTTTAGTTTGTATGATTTTAAGAGTAAGACAAAAAAAACTAAAGAAGACAGTCTCGTAATTTGTTGTCACAACCTTAAAATTACTGATCCAAGATGTAGCATGAAGCAAAAAAAAAAGTATTGTATCTGTTTTGTCTATCACTAGTATGTGAATAAGTCAGCTTTCTCATACTACATACATTAAACAGTTTGTGTCATTGCCCCTATATATAGTGTCAATCAGATCAGTTGCTTATGAGTTTCTTTGTCTGTAAAAATGCTATGCTAAATGGTAGGCAAGCTTACTTAATTGTGGAAGAAAGCTTACGTCACACAGCCATCAGTTTCAGTTGAATTGATGACAACCTGCTAGCCTAGCACTGTTGCTCTCAGAGGATAGGAGTAGTAAGCTAATCTCAGCAGCTAACAGTGAACACTCTAAAGTATAAGTGGCTTCACACAGGGACAGACTCTGTTGTGCATATCTCAAAAAAAAAAAAAAAAAAAAAAAAAAAACAGGCAGCTAGCAGAACATGAGACAGTCTCCCTCTGTCCATTCTAACTTGCTGACTGGATGTTTTGTAGCAAAGGAGCAGCTGTTGGTTAGCAGTTAGTCTGCTTTAGCAGACTCTTGGTGTGGCTATTCTGGTGGTTGGAAAGCTTTTATAAAAGGTCTGTACAATAACATTGTGAAATTGTTCCACTGAGATTTTACTGAAATAGTTACATTGTTTTTATGTGCATGTCAAGCAGCACATTATTTAATGACGACCTTGGCTGGTTTGTTTATTTGGCTTGTATTCTGTTAGTGAGCATCTTGTAAGCAATGTGTCCTCATAAAGCATCTTGCTAAAATGACCTTGAAAATGTCCCACTCTCTCTTTACTGTATCTTTATTGTCTTTTTATCAGATGTATGTTTTTCTGCTGCCCCCTGCAGGTTGATCTCTGAAACCCTACAACCCTTCTGAGTGTGTTTCCCTGTCATGTCTGACAACGGAGAGCTGGAGGACAAACCCCCTGCCCCCCCAGTCAGAATGAGCAGCACCTTCAGCACCGGTATTAAAGACAGTATGTCAACAAACCCCAGCTCTAAACCCCTGCCCTCCGTCCCCGAGGAGAAGAGGGACAAACCGCGCAACAAGATCATATCAATATTCTCAGCTGAGAAAGGTAAGACTTGAGGACCCAAGGTTCACTCAAAGCACTATTTTTAGTCAATACAAAACAGCTTTTGTGTTGAATACCACAAAAAATATCTGAGCCTAAAAATCTGTGAAGCATGAAAAAATTGCTTTCGAATACAGTTGATTACGGTCATCAAGACCAAGTTGTGAATTACTTCAAAAGACAAAGCATTATCCATAGGATTATAATGTGTAGAAAGGCCATCAATGAGGTTTGTTGTCGTGATCTCATCCTTTTAAAGTGCGCATTCGCATTAGCTTGAGCAGCTTGGATATACGATTTTGTTTGATTTAGACGTTTAGAAACAAAACTTATGAGACAGTTGTTTCATTTTATTGGTAATTCCAAATATGCAATATCATAGTAATCTTAGCTAACAGTTTTGGAGAATTTGATGTTTCCCCATTCTGACAGAATGCCCAAGCATACTGCGAGAGAGGTGTTTCAAATATGGCCGCTGAGTGAAATGACTTGCCTTAAAGGGACTTTGATAAGATTCTAAGTAGATGGATTTTCGGAATAGGTTAATAGTGTCAGGCATTTTAATTTTATTTCTGGAAAAGGTTCTAATTTCTTTATGCATGTCGGCATTTTTTTTAATATATATTATATACATTATTGCTTTTGTAGGGGATTTTGTCATCATTAAAAAGCACTCTGTACATTGTCTTGCCTATCAAAACAAAATTCACAAACTTTCACTCCAGAGTGGGGCGTAGCAGTGGCGCAGTAGGTAGTGCTGTTGCCTCACAGCAAGAAGGTCACTGGGTCACTGGTTCGAGCCTCGGCTCAGTTGGCGTTTCTGTGTGGAGTTTGCATGTTCTCCCTGTGTTCGTGTGGGTTTCCTCTGGGTGCTCCGGTTTCCCCCACAGTCCAAAGACATGCGGTACAGGGGATTTGGGTAGGCTAAATTGCTGGATAAATTGGCCGTTCATTCCGCTGTGGCAACCTCAGATTAATAAAGGGACTAAGCCGACAAGAAAATGAATGAATGAATGAATGACTCCAGAGTAGAGTTGTCAAAAGTATCAACCAATTGGTATTGAACATTTTTAATGTCAGTTACCCGCTAACATTTAAGTTCTGTTGACCATGTTCTTAAATATGACGTGCCTTTGAAATGATCCAGTGTCAGTGTAACTGTGTTTGCACTTGGTGAATAGCAGTGATTGGTACCAAATAAATCTACAGTAAATGTAAAAAATCTACAATTGATACCAAAGTAGGGCTGGCCAATAAAATCTGGTTCGATTGTATATTGACTGAACACAATTGTCAATAACGATTTAAAAAAATTATAATTTGGTATGAAGTTCAGTATGAAGGCTATAGTTTTATTGAAATGTGTCTGCTGAGTGTGCACCTTAGAAGGAATGACAATAAGCTTAGGGTGTAAGTTTGTAATTTCCAATGGAGGCGTGCGACTTGTACGACGCGCACATGATGTGCAAGCATCACACATGTGACGTGCAAGCATTTTACAGTTAAACCTAGTTAAAAAAACATCTGAACTTTTTCGAATAAGTAGAACTAACCAATAGGCTTTACACTTTATATGGAGTATACACATTTCAGTAATAACGACAGACTAATAACCTCAGACAAACACAGCTCACCCAAACACTGCAGTGCTTTTTAATTCTCTCCATAAACTTGCATCGCAGCTGCAGCAATGGTTTGTCCATTTGTCATCCTCTGAGAAAATGGTTAATAGTCACCTAGTTACGAAAGATACCATAGACAATTGCTATGTTTCCATCCAAAAATGCGAATGAATTTTATGCGCAAAACTGGATTATCAAATAAAAGATTTGCAAATAAAGCAGCATTTCCATCGAGTTAAAGAGAATAAAATGGTCACTTCCTGATTAACTGGCGGCAAATATTAACTGTAAAAATGTAATTTGCTGCAGTAGGAGAAACTGCGTCAATCTTTTCTTCATCTAATAAATGACTTGCGCCAGAAGGCAATCCTGACACACAGTGAAAGCGCTGTGGCGTTTGAAGGTGTCTGATGCGGAGCACAGACGCTCTTGATTCTGGCAGTCATTAATAATATAATAACACTAGTATTTAAACGGTAAGGCGTTTTAGAATGACCAAAACAACATTTTAGATGTTTTACAGTGTGCTCAGCCTGCTGGTTCATCCATTCACACACATTTTTATAATCGCATGATCTCTTATAACAAAATCACATGACCTTTTAATTGTGCATACTGGACTTTGTTCGGTAAAAGTGTTTCCATCTTAGTTTAAGCACATCTTTTCGTATCCTACTCAGTTACGTTACTCAGCATACAATTTTTTGTGCGCATTGTATGCACATCATAGCGTTTCCATCCATTTTTTTTATGGCTTATGCAAAATGCACATAAAAATAGGTGGATGGAAACATAGCTATTGGGGAAGGAAACCACACGCTCACGCTTGAGTGGCTTTTTGGTTTCTTTTCTTGTGCATCCCACCCCATCTTAAAGATTTTTTAGCACAGGGGGTAATATAGTAATTTAACTTCACAATTTTTAATGTTGCAATATATATTTGCATAACGATGGCGGGTTGTTTTTACTTGAAAGCTCAAATTTGATGATCATAATTTGTTTTGTTTACAGAATTTAAGGTTTACTGTATCATTATTCACACCTTGCAGATGTTGATCTACTTTTAACATTGCACACACTTTGTAACATCTTATTTATCAAGTTAAAGAGTCTCTTTAACACTTATATTTATTTTATTATGAATATATATTATCTCATGAGATAAGATGCTTTGTTTAAATATTTTTGTTTTTGACTATTAAAACTATCTGCCTTTGTAATGTTGGTAAATAAAAACAAAGTGGTTAAAATATCATAATATTCCTAAATGGATTGTTAAAATATTCAATAATTATTAATATTGAATTATATAAATCAGATATTGTGAATTTTTTTTTTTTAATAATTTTTTTTGCAATATTGTCCAGCCCTATACCAAGGTCGATACTTTTGCCAACCTTACTCCAGACAGAGAACCCTTTAATATTATATAATGAGAGCAGACCCTTCTCAGCTGCTCCAGCAACATCATCTTGTGTTGAACTTGACATATTTCTTTTTTTCTTTGTTTGCATTTTTCATATTTGGGATCATTAATTGTCAAGTTGTCCGCTGGAATCTGTTATTTTGCCAGTGGCCTAAATCCTCTAACCACAGCTATTCTTTCTGTTAAAGGAAGAAAAAAAGACAAGGATAAGGAGCGTCCGGAGATTTCTAACCCTTCAGATTTCGAGCACACTATACATGTGGGCTTTGATTCTGTCACAGGGGAGTTCACGGTGAGTGAGGGAACCTTTTCTATTTCCTCAGGCGCAGTTTACCTACACTGCCCCTGATCTGTGTTAATCCATCAATGGCTGGAGAGAATCGCCAATTCAATTGCCTGGATGGGATCATTTGTGTCCTGTCATAGTCCAATGATTTGATTTGCTTGCTCAAGTTTAATTAATGGCAGTATTGGATGGGACCACGCTCAGTTTCTTTTATTCAATTCCGTTCCTCTTATCTTTCTGTGTCTTAGGGCATGCCAGAGCAGTGGGCTCGGCTACTGCAGACCTCCAACATCACGAAATCTGAGCAGAAGAAAAACCCTCAGGCTGTGTTGGACGTGCTCAAATTCTACGACTCCACAGGCAACAGCAGGCAGAAATACCTCAGCTTCACAGGTGAATAACTGCATGTAAATTATCCTCACAGTGCACTTTCTTTTGTTCTTTATTTAGGGATAAAATGATGTTTCAATAAAGTAAGCCATGATATGCAGTCATCAAACATCCCAGGACCATCCGTGCTGCTGAGTGTCTTATCCAAATGGATTTGGAAATATGTGATGCATACTTTGCTCTCAATAACAAATGATAAGAAAACTGCAGTTAAGGAAGCCTTTACAATGCTATTATTCATACACGCATGCATTTCTCTGTATATACATACAAAACAAACTCACACATAATTATGAGAACAAACTTGAACTTTAAATGCTACTAATTTTACTATACTATAAAATTTGAAGACGTCCCAACCAAACAGAAGGCTGTTGATGAAGAATATATGTGTTTTTGCTTTAATGTCACTACGATTTAATATTGCAGGTTTCAATGGCCTTCAGTGAGCACATTTTTGTCCTGAAGGTCTTTGGTGTAACTATTTTTATGAATATATTTAGAAAATGAGGGCGAAATATTAGAATTTCTAATAAAAATGCAATAATTAAAACATTGATGGTGCTTGAATAACAGTGAAATTATGAGAAAAATGTAAAAAGATTTCCATAAGGATGATCAAAAAATCTTTGTCAGTGCTGCTTTCAATTAAGTGCTTTACTCGTATAAGTCAGTTCTGTGCTATAAATCTGCTCTATAAAGCAGTCTTTAATCACAAACAACTGACCTCAAACAGTTAACGGGAAATTTTCCATCTTAAAGCAGGCAGAGCTTCAGACTTTAACTTACCTATAATCATGTTTTAATAGCTGAAGCAAGATGTCTGAAGACATTTGAAAAGTTAAAGCAAAATGTCTGAAAACATTTGAAAGGTTGTTTTGACTTTCAAATGGGTTTGATTTTGTTCAAAACAACCAGTTTATTATTTAATGTTGCTTTAAATATATCAGGGTCTTAATGTTGACGATTCTCTGATGGCATTTAACTGTTGATCATTGCATCTTGCTAAAATGTTTAAATCATGAGGTTGGAATCCATGATTCTGCATTAGGCTTGTTTGAGTCCTACTTATCAGATACGACTATGTTAGTAGAATTGAAGAATTTTCATCATCCTTCAGTGCCAGTTACCTGTGGAGTACCACAGGGCTCTATTTTGGGCCCCATCTTATTTTCCCTTTATCTGCTACCACTGCATTTGCTTTTTGAGCGCCATAAGATATCTTATCAAATTCAGTTGAACTCAGAATTATAACACACCTCTTTTAAGTGATTTTTATTTCTTTTTAAAATATTTACCAAATTATGTTTAACAGAGTAAAGACATTTTCACAGTATATCTGATAATATTTTTTCTTCTGATTAAAGTCTTCTTTGTTTTATTTTGTCTAGAATCAAAGCAGTTTTTAATTTCTTAATAACCATTTTAAGGTCAAAATTATTAGCCCCTTTAAGCTATATATTTTTTCGAGTCTACAGAACAAACCATCGTTCTACAATAACTTGCCTAATTACCCTAACCTGCCTAGTTAATCTAATTAACCCAGTTAAGCCTTTAAATGTCACTTCAAGCTGTATAGAAGCATGTTAAAAAACATCTAGTAAAATATTTTTTACTGTCATTATAGCAACAATAAAAGAAATCAGTTATTAAAAATGAGTTATTAAAACTAGTATGTTTAGAAATGTGTTGAAGAAAATTTCTCTTCGTTAAACAGAAATTGGGGAAAAAAAATTAATAAGGTAGCTAATAATTCAGGAGGGCTAATAATTCTGACTTCCAACTGTATATGCTGATGACACCCAGCTCTATTCACCATTATATTCTGGAAGTGATTCGATCTCTGCTCTGTTGGCATGTAAAAGGGACATTAAACTAAAACTTATTCTAAGTTTATATTCTCCCCAAAGATCCCTCAGGTCCTCTGCTCAGCTCCTGCTAATTGTTCCTAAATTCTGCTTGAAAACAAAAGGAGACAGAGCTTTCTCAGTCCATGCCCCAAAACTTTGGAACATGTTACCTTAAGAACTTACAGCTTCATCTACATTGTGTTTTAAAAAAAACTCTTCTCTTTGGCCTATTGATGTAAATTCGTTTTTTAGTCTCATTGACTATGCAGAATTTAAAAATTTAATTTTAGTTTATTGTAGCATATATTGCCCTCCTGTCTCTCGAATTGTTTATTATTGTTCCTATGTTCGACACAGTGGTGCAGTTGGTAGTGCTGTCGCCTCACTGCAAGAAGGTCACTGGTTCGAGCCTCGGCTGCATCAGTTGGCATTTCTATGTGGAGTTTGCATGTTCTCCTCGGGTTTCCTCCTATTGTCCATAGTGTATGTGTGTGAATAAGAGTGTATGCTGTTTCCCAGTGATGGGTTGCAGCTGGAAGAGTATCCGCTGCGTAAAACATATGCTGGATAAGTTGGCGGTTTGTTCCGCTGTAGCGACCCCAAATTAATAAAGGGACTAAGCCAAAAAAAAAATAGATGAATGAATTAATGTTACCAAGTTTGTGAAGCACTTTGGTCAACATTCATGTTGTTTTAAGCTGCTATATAAATAAAGTTGACCTTGACCTTCTCTTTTTAAAAATCAGATAAAGATGCACCACAAGCAAAAAAAGGCTCAGACCAATCTCCTGTAAAAGACCCTGATGATGATGACGAGGATGCTCCACCCCCTGTTGTAGCACCACGCCCACAGCACACCATATCTGTCAGTTTTTATCAGTCAATTTTGTGTTTGTGTGTGTGTGTGTGTTGGTTTGTTTGTTTGTTTGTGTGTGTGTGTGTGTGTGTGTGTGTGTGTGTTTGTGTTTGTGTTTGTGTGTGTGTGTGTGTGTGTGTGTGTGTGTGTGTGTGTGTGTGCGCGCGCTATAATTCATTCTTCTCTAGTTTGTACTTAATGATTCTTGAGTGAACAACATATTGTTGGCATCTCTGCTTTTTGGATAGGTATACACTCGTTCTGTCATCGATCCTATTCCAGCACCTGCTGCCATTGCAGACACAGATGGCTCTAAAGCTGCAGACAAACAGAAGAAGGGCAAGGGAAAGATGACCGATGAGGAGATTATGGAGAAACTTAGTATGTCTTTGAACATTTAGAGATGCTCAACACAGCATGAGTATTTCTATATTCACAGTCAAAGTGTTACCGCATGATTGTTTATTACAGAATGATAACTGTGTTGTCGTTGTTACAGGAACCATTGTCAGTATTGGAGACCCCAAGAAGAAATACACAAGATACGAAAAAATTGGACAAGGGTATATATGTTCAATGATTCATCACATTTTGAAAGTTTTTACAGTTTTACCTTTGAGGTTGGACCAAAGCTACATTTATATTATTGCTATTTTTTTTTATGTTGTGTCTTTACAGTGCGTCTGGTACAGTGTACACAGCCATTGATGTTGCTACTGGCCAAGAGGTATGTTGTACTCTATTCCATTTTCATTAAAGGTGTAAATGAAGCAAACAACATGATATGCAGTGTGTAATAAGCCAGAATTAATGCACACATCTGTATTTGCTAAGAGAATTATATGGGTAATTTACAAACAGGTTGAGTGCAGCTCTTAATTTAGTTAATTTAATCACACCGTGCTGAAATGTTTTGGATTAGTGGTATTATTCTGAAAGTAATTCACTGTTCTATTCAGCAAGGATGGATTAAACAAATAAGAGCTGTCTCTAAAAACATGTATTACTAAATGCTGTTCATAAAACTTTATTTAAAAACCTTGTGAGAATGTATCACTTTTTTTCACAAGAAGCAAAAACAACTGTGTCCTTTTTTTATAACAGTTGATGCGTCCCAATTCACATACTTAAACTACACCCTAAAAGTATGTACTTTTTTGTAATGGAAAAGTATATACTTTTGAGTGTGTAACAGAAGAGTATAGAAGCTTTGGGAAATACTACTTCCTCATTAACAGATAATTATGTTGCTTAGTTATGAGCCCTGTCAATAATCTCGACACATCATCCACATTTCTTTCATATTCAATTACCTACCTTATTGGAGAAGCAGCTGCAGGATAATCTGCCATCCACAAGTCTTTCATGCAGAGAAATCTTCTTAGGTCTTTGGTTAATTATGCATTCAGAGGTTAATGTCCAAACATATCTTGATATAAGTTCACATTGTTATTTCAGATGAACTATATCATGGAAAACGCGGTTTAAATAAGTTTCAGTTGACTACATATTGATTAACAGTCATTCAAACAACTTTACCGAAGCCTCTCTAAATAACTGTTGGTCTCGATTGTCCGCCATGTTTGTAGTTTGTACACTTTTTATTTGAGTTTGTAGTTCTAATCAAATTCACGTCCAACGTGCAATGTATTGTTGGCAATATTAGCAGTTAGTGTATGGACGCTTCTACACTTCATATTTTTACCGGAAATAGTAAACCATGCGGGAACCTTTGGCACATTCTTTTCAATGTACTATAGTTTCAGTCATACTAATTCTATTTTTGTACACCATTTAAGATGGATAGTATGCAAATTGTGACGCAGCAAATGTTTCTTGTTAACTAATAGCATATTAGAATGATTTCTGACATAAAAAAACTGCAATAATGACTACTAAAAATCAGCTGTTATATAAAAAATTGTATTGGCCCCTAACATTTAAATAGAAGTGCATTTAATCCAATTAATCGCACCGTTCTAAGCATTTGCATGTTTCCACTGTAAATTTACATTCTGAATCATAGTTTTGGCCTTTGTGTTAAAATAGGCAAAGTGAACTGGTAGTGATGTGTTTCCACAGGTTGCTATTAAGCAGATTAACCTACAGAAGCAGCCCAAAAAAGAGCTGATCATCAATGAGATCCTGGTGATGAAGGAGCTGAAGAATCCAAACATTGTCAACTTCTTAGACAGGTAGTTACACCCCTTAAAAAGTCTTTTTACACAAATTGCATGTACAATTTGTAATAATAACAGTAAATAATGTATAATTACAAGCAACTTACCCTAATCCAGACCAAACCCCAATCCTAACCCTAAAGTAGTAACGTGTACTTATTATTACTCATTTACAAAGGTTATTTTTTTGTATCAGGGTGTCACAATCACCAGCTATTCAGGCTAGTAGCTCACTGGGAATCATTCACTTTCACTCAGGACTATCTGTCAACATATGGACTATACATCCTGTCATGCACCACACACTCACACCTGTTCCAGTTTTCCGCTGATTGCTAATACACAGCTGAAGCTGTTCAGAACTGATTACATGGACTTTAAAAGCAGCACAGACACACACACACACACACCAATTTCTGATACTTGTTATATTGTTATTTTGAACATTACAACGATTTCCCTTGCCTTGTTTTGCCATGTTTTGACTCTCGCCTTGTTTGTTTATTTATGTTGCTTGCTTCTTGTACTGACCATTCACCTGTTTAATGACTACGACTCTGGATTGCCTAAATACATCTGTTTGACCCTGTTGACCGTTGCCTGCCTGGACACCCTGTTAATACACCTGCATTTGGATCCACACTTCCTTGTCAGTGTCCATTCACATTACACTGGCACACACAAAGGCCCAATCCTAATTTTCCCCCTTAGCCTTTCAATTTCCCTCTTCCCCTCCATTTCACTCATTCATGTTCATTCTCTTATGGATAGAGATGCAGAGAGAGGGGGGAGTGTCAGATAGCTCATCAAATTAAGATTTTTCAGGACCACATTGCAAATAAGGGGGTATGAGAAATTCCCTGAGTATACCAGCTACAGCTGCAACATGGCTGTTCAAGCAAGAACAGAGACCCACAAATGTAAAACAAAAAATGACATTATTAAGGATTTTTACTACAAACAAGTAACTATTTTATTGCATTCTTAAATGTGTTACGATCATGATGTTAAAAAAGAAACATTTTTTGAAAAATTGCTCATTTCACTAATGACTGTCACTTTTAATAACCACTGCATAATAATCCTACAAAATATTTTCAATTCTGATACCCGACGACTTGACAGTCAGAATACCCTGTAAGAAAAGTGACATGGAATTTGCTTTCTGATAGAATGTTAATGATGTTTTCTTGAGGTTACATTTATGAATATGAGCATTGTGTAAATACAAATTTCAATTTCATGCTCAATTCAATGTGATCTACTAGTCGTATGTTCTGTATGAAACTAGGGTTTGCCTGAGCAAATCCAGAGGCTCATTTTGTACAGTTGAAGTACATTGCAAAACAACTTTTGGAGTGAGTAATCTGTCAAAAGTTACTGTGTTTGTGCCATCTGGAATGACACAACAGATCTTGTTTGAAAAATGAGTTTGTGACAACTTTTTCTTAGAGGAACTTTCTTCATTTCTACTCATTCACACTCTGTTTCAAGGGTCAAAGGTTATAACATTAAATTGGGATAGGGCCATAGTGTAACCAACTATTCAAACATCTCAAAATTCAACATCATTAGCAACATAAATACTGTTGTCTTGTACATCTTGTCAAGCATTTTCAATTCAGTCATCTATTTTGTTTTCTTGTGTATCTGTCCAGCTTCTTGGTTGGAGATGAGCTCTTTGTAGTGATGGAGTATCTTGCTGGAGGCTCTCTGACAGACGTAGTAACAGAAACCTGCATGGATGAGGCTCAAATTGCTGCTGTCTGCAGAGAGGTACAGTATTTCTGCTGTAGCTGTGAGATCTAAATCGTTTGTTTTTCTCACCGCTGCTTGAACACCCTCATCTCACAATCTCCACAGTGTTTACAAGCACTGGAGTTTCTGCATGCAAACCAGGTCATCCATCGAGACATCAAAAGTGACAACGTTCTTTTAGGAATGGACGGATCAGTCAAACTAAGTGAGTTTGTCACACTCTCAAGCCTTGCGCTCATTGTGTCAGCACAGTTTGCATTAATTTTTCCTTTTTCTTTTTCAGCCGATTTTGGGTTCTGTGCTCAAATCACTCCTGAGCAAAGCAAGAGGAGCACCATGGTGGGAACACCCTACTGGATGGCCCCTGAGGTGGTCACACGTAAAGCCTACGGGCCCAAAGTGGACATTTGGTCTTTGGGTATCATGGCCATTGAAATGGTTGAGGGCGAACCTCCATATCTCAATGAGAATCCTCTGAGGGTAAGTCTTTTTAGAACGTTTATTACTCATGGGTAATTAATGCTAATGGTTTGGGCTATCTGTCTGATTTTAAAGTAAAGATTTATGGCATTAATTGATTATGTACATCTCCAGGCGTTGTACCTCATCGCTACTAATGGCACCCCGGAGCTCCAGAACCCAGAAAAGCTGTCTCCCATTTTTAGAGACTTCCTAAACCGCTGCCTGGAGATGGATGTGGAGAAGAGAGGAGGAGGAAAAGAGCTTCTGCAAGTAAGTAGAACTGAAAACCCAAAATGCACGAACAAATGGCTTTTGTTTTTGTTTGAATAAACTTGGGTTTCCCAAACTGGAGTTTATATGGAACTGCATTGGGTTTGTGGATTGATTGAAAGGCTAACCATTAGTTAAATTGAGTGTAATAATTATTGCTGCATAATTCATCAAACATTGTAAACGTGATTTATTGCAATTTTCTATTCAAAGGCTACAATAATAAAATAATAAAAAACACATTCTAAATAAAAAAAAAATCTAAATTTTTGTAAATCAAGAGTTTTGAGTATAAATATTGTCTTATTAAGTAACTTATTAGTTTTTTGTGAATAAAATTGTAGTGGTTTGTAGGGCATTTACCGATACCAATTTTTTTGTATCGACCGATACAGATTTGATTCCGATGCTGTGCTGTTTTTTTGTTTGTTTGTTTTTTATGCATAATACAGTTTCTATAGTTTTGGTGATTAACTCAAATAATACATTTTCTTTAGTAAAAAAGCCTACTGTATATGACAGACAACACAATATAACTAAAAAACATGCTTGCTGTAAACTAGGCTACATTATTTGAGCATTCTTTAAGGCAATTATCTGTTGTGGTCCAGCTTATGTTTCCTTTTTTTCATTATTACGATTTTTAAAAAATCTGTAATAGACTACCACTATTGATCCTAATCAAAACACAAACTGGTCTGTAAATAAAATAATAATATGAATAAAATTACAGTAAAATATTCACAGCTTCAGAATAGCTTATATTAGGCTAAATCATTTTCTGTTAATGACAATCCATATTGCGCCTGTCAGTTTCATTTTTTTCAGTTAATTAACTACTCTGACCACAATGAATCAGGCTTTACAAACTATTCACAGCAATAAAAGTATTCCCCTCTGTAGAATAAACTTAGTCGGAAAGATGAGAGAACAGAAACTTTTAATATTAGGTCTGCAGAATCATTTTATTAAGTGGCACACATCCCATCTGCGCAGCCGGTGCGTGAATAAAGCACCTGATGCATTACTGAGACACAGCGCACAGCCCTCCGGTACCTGCAGACAATTTTTAAAACTGAGTAGCACAAAGGGAAGAAATCAGTGCGTTGAGGATCTGTCCAATGTATTACTAAGCCTTTTCTAATTTAAAGGTTCAGGTATGCCTACTTTGTGCATGAAGAGCAGGTTATTATCCTCTCAACTCCAGTTTTGCGAATGCAATATGCTGATCTAACAGATACAGTGCAACATGATTTAGAAACATCAATGACGTCCTTGTTGCAGGTCGAATCTAACCCATTTAATGCAAAGCTAAATGCATTTCTCCACTATATACTTATATTAACAGGAACAAATAGTCTTGGAGAAAGTTTGTGTTGTCATGACCACGACACACAGCTTGAATTGTGAATGAAGGGAGAATGATTGACAGACGCAGCGGCGGGAAGCGCTAAAGTGAACATAAATTTAAGCACTTAAATATTCATCTGTATTTCACATTAAACTATAAAATGGCATCAGAACAGAACAACCCTACATGACAACTTTCAAATAGGCTATCTTCATAGCTTTTATTGGACTATAAATTACACAGAATATAGCGCATGTGCAAGATCGGCTTTGGATTGGTTTGAGCTGGCCGATACACGATCCAGCAAAAATATGCGAAGTCGATGCCAATGGCTTAATGGAAAGTGCACTGACACATGCACTCTGTTGTTCACGGCAACCCGAGTTCGATTCCTGCCTTGAGGTCCTATGTCGATCCTTCCCCTCTCTCTGGTCAATGCACGTTCCTGTCATTTCTCTCTACTGTCCTGTCAAATAAAGGTAAAAACCCCTAAAAAATAATAACAATAAAATGTGGTGAAAATTAATACACTAATTATTTTTGTACTTAGAGCTTCAATTGCAATTTGCAAAAGTCATATATAATTAATATAAAGTTACTAACAGTTCTATAAGCTATCAATAATAATTTAAAAAAATCTTTTATTTTATGTTTATTGTTAACACTCAATTGAGTACAATCTTACAATATTTCAAGGTACATTTGAATCTCAGTATGTGACCTTAAGTGACACAATTTACATACCTTACTGTAAGGTGAACTACTATACGTAGTACTTAAATTTGGTAAAAAAAAAAAAAAAAAAAAAAGCATAAAAAACTAAAGAATTAAATAAAAATTAAAAGACATTTTATTTGAAATCAGGGTGAGAATGCATGTCATAATAAAATTCCTTACAGAATAATCTAAAATGACCACCTTCATTATACACATGGGGATAACACACAATACAATATGAAAATAAAATTAAAGTCAGTTATTAACCCCTTTTGAATTTTTTATTTTTTCCCACAAATGATGTTTAACAGAGCAAGGAAATTTTCACAGTATGTCTGATAAAATTTTTTCTTCTGGTAAAAGTGTTATTTCTTTTATTTCGGCTAGAATAAAAGCATTTTAAAAACATTTTTGAAACCCATTTTACGGTCAAAATATTAGCCCCTTTAAGCTATATATATTCTTTCGATAGTCTACAGAACAAACCATCATTATACAATAACTTGCCTAATTACCCTAACCTGCCTAGTTAACCTAATTAACCTAGTTACGCCTTTAAATGTTACTTTAAGCTGTATAGAAGTGTCTTGAAAAATATCTAGTCAAATATTATTTATTGTCATCATGGCAAAGATAAAATAAACTAGTTATTAGAAATGAGTTATTAAAACTAGAAATGTGTTGAACAAATCTCTCCATTAAACAGAAACAGGGGAAAAAATAAACGGGGGATAATAATTCTTACTTCAGCTCATTCAGCTATACACTCATTAGCATGTATTTATCTCTCAGTTGAGCATCTTCTATTTGTTTATAGCATCAAAATCAGGTCTTATATTCAACCCATTTCCTCTATTTTGCCTGCAATATATCCTTCTTTAAATTGACTACAGGATTTTTTTTCCACTGTATAGATCTCAATCCATCTATCCATTTATTTAAGGTTGGTTGTTCTTGTTCTTGCCATTTGTGTGTGATTGCTTTTTTACTGGCACCCATGAAAGCATAGTGATTATTTACACAGCTAAAATATAACAATTCACTCTCTAGAGGTATATCTCTTTCAAATATATGTTCAAGAACCTCCTGTATTTATTTCCAGTATTCTTGAATATACAGTATTGTTCAAAATAATAGCAGTGCAACATGAATAACTAGAATATTCCAGGTTTTCAGTATATTTTTCATTTGATGCAGGGCAAACAACTTACCAGTAGGTGCAGTAGATTATCACATCCTCACACAGACGTCTTCTAAATGTACAGTACTTACAGGTAACTCCAGACTGTCTTTGAGCATCCTGGAGGTGATCATTAGCTGAGCCTTTGTCATTCTGGTTATACTTCATTCCATGTTGATGGTTGTCTTTCGTTTTCTTCCACGTCTCTCTGGTTTTGCCCTCCATTTTAAAGCATTAGAGATTATTTTAGCTGAACAGCCTATCATTTTTCACCTCTTTATAGGTTTTCCCCTCTCCAATCAACTTTTTATCAAAGCAATGCCTTGAATGACCCATTTGGCTTTTTAATGCATGTTCAATAAGTGCAGGCTTCATCCTGATTGGCACCTGTTTATTCACAAAATTGATGACCTCACTGATTACATTTTTTTAAACACACCGCTTTCAACTTATTGGTCAATTGCACAGCCATTAGAGCTTGTATATTGTGAATGCTGGGTCTTGTTTGTTTTCTGATAATCTACTGCACCTACTGGCAACTTGTTTGTCATGTATCAATAAAAATATATACTAAAACCCTGGATTAATCTAGTTAGTCACATTGTACTGCTATTATTTTGAACCATACTGTGCTTACATTCCTAGATATGATAGTGGTTTGCTTTGTTACATCCACAGTTATGCCAACATTTTGGAGACTTGTTGGAATTAATATTTTTTTTGGATAATTTTTCACATACATTACCTTTCGTTAGTGAAACACAAAAATGAAAACATGTCTTTAAATTATTGTAATGTTGACAAATTGTCAAGGTGTATATGAGGGAATTATTTGAAATCTGAAGTCACAATAGACGTTGAGCATGAACATTTATATGCATTGCAGTGGCTGTAACATGAGTAAAACTCTGCAGGATATAAAGAATATAATAGATCTAAAATGTAAGTAATAATTGTCTTCACTTGGTACCACATACCTTTTATAAGTCCCACATCTTTGCATGATATAAATTAACAAAGCAGAGTTCACCAAACTTGAACAAAATCTTGAGTTTCCGTTCTCCCACATTCACTTGCATAGGAATTGGAAGTTGAAAGAACTCAAGAAGTTCAGCTGTCAAAAAAAGTTTGGGAACCCCTGAAATAGACTGTGGAGGTGTTAGAGAAATAATGATGTTGATGACAAGCTAATCTTCCGGAAAATGTCCTTCTGTCTCTGTTTCAGCATCCTTTCCTCAAGCTGGCAAAGCCTCTTTCCAGCCTCACTCCTCTTATACTTGCTGCCAAGGAGGCAATGAAGAGTAACCGTTAGCCGTTTGTCACTGTGCGCCAATGCCCAAATCCCTTCTCACGACTGCCTCCTGTGAGAGCCTCTATCACTCCAGCAGAGCCCCTTCTAGTCCCGCGAAGGACCTTTGCTCTTCAGCCCTCAGGACCGACCTCAGTCATCTCCACCTGGGCAACTAACTTGCACAATCACCGTGTCTTGCCTCCTCACACCAAACTCTCCGCAATGTGCCTGAAGGGGCTACAAAACCAGAGGAGCCACAGATTGTAGACCTCTCTCTCGTTTCTACTGATGTCTCTCCTTTTATTTGTCTGATGTAAACGGTTTGGAAACCATCGCATCGCTCTATGCGCATCTTGTCATGCATTTCTGTCAGAATTCTCTTTTTTTAATAGTTTTGAGTATTTTTGAGCTCTGACCTAACAGTGTACTCTTCCCTTTTTTGATCTTCCAGAGAAGTATTGTAATACTTGAACCATCCCATCCTCTCATATTGACCTGTCACTTGTGCCTACTACCTATTTGCCTTCACTCGTCTCAACAAAATGGAAAAACAACTTTGCTGTATGAAATTAAATGAACCATTTCCTGTTTTTAAATTTGTATCACAAAACCTAAAGTTTATTAAATCTTTTTGTATATTATGTATTGTGATTAGCTCGCAGAAAAAGGGGTGGGGGGAGGGGGGACAGGAATCAGGACAATTTGACTAGATGTTTTGTATTTATGTGTATGTATACAGTATTTTATATTTTAACTAACAATCTGACAGAACACCGGAATTTAATGTGTCCTCAGTGGTTGTCGTAAAACGATGAATAATTTGCTTTAGTCTTTGCATGTTCAATCTAACTTGTTTTTCTTTTAGCATAACATTTCAATGAGAAACATTTTCAGACATTCCAATTGAGTAAATACATCTGTCCTTCTGTCGGTTTTATGCTTGTTTCCTATGAGATACAAAGTTTTTTGTTAATGATCAGACCATCTTAAAACATATCCTTTGTAAATTATTATTAAAATAGACTTGGAGCAAAGATGTTTGAGCTTGTAATGTTGACTGGTAAACTTCTAAAATTCTCATTCTGTTATGACTCGCTGGTCACTTTATTAGGTACACCTTGCTAATACCAGGTTGAACCCCTGTTATGTCCTCAAAACTGACTTACTACTTCACGACATTGATTGAACAAGGTGCTGGATACATTTGATTGTGGTTCATATCCATGATGTGCTCGTCCAGTTTCAGGTCATGCTCTTGATAAGAGGATTAAAATAATGCGGAGTGCAAAGTGTCCAGGGTAAATCTCCACTATTACATCTCCAGCAGCCTAAAAGTCCTTGATACAAGGTGGGATGCTTCAAGCTTACATGTTGTTTCTGCCAAGTTCTTAAACTACCATATGAATGCTGCAGCAGAAATGAAGACATGAAAAACATTTACCGTTTTCTGATTGTGCAGTTTGGGAGGCCTCATCTGAATCGTAGCCTTGTTTTTTTTTTTTTTTTTTTTTTAGCTTTCAGAAATGGTCTTCTGCATCTTTGTAAAATTACTTTTAGAGGGGTTTAATCTTTAATGGATAGAACAGTGTAGAGTATTGACAGGAAATCATGGGGAGCAGAGAGAGGGGAAAGATCACCAAACAACCTTGAGCAGGGAATCGAACATGGGTCACCGTGACCAGTGTTGGGGAAAGTAATGCTTTACAATTTTGAGTAATTCCCCTAAAAAGTATTTATATATTGCATTTGCATGGAGTGTATAGTATATGTAAAAAGTACATATACACATACATTCTTGTCAATGTCTGGGATAGAACTCAGGTCTCTGGCATGGGAGGTGAATCACTTAACCACTCAGCTACTGGAAGTTGATAAACCGAAACATTGAAAGACAACTATATACATATACACACATACTATATACAGACATGATACATTCCATAGGCACACATGTGCACCATATGCACACATGATACACACTATACTTGAACACTTATACATGTACACACACACACACACGATACATTCTATACATATGCACACATCATACACTCTAAACTTATAAACACACACCATACAAATGCACACATGATACATTCTGTACATATACACTCTATACATATACAGATATGGTACTCTCCATATATATGTATACAGTGTATTGTGTAATTTTTTTGTTTGGGTTCAATAACTTCCAGTTATCCAGTTCCAGTTAGTTCCAGCTCAGTGGTTACATGATTCACCTTGTATGCCAGAGACCTGGGTTCTATCCCAGACCCTGACATGTGTGTATATGTATGGTGTATATGTAGAGCATATATATATATATATATATATATATATATATATATATATATATATATATATATATATATATATATATATATATATATATTTATGTATGTGTGTGTGTATTATTTGTTTATATGTATGGAGTGTATCGTATATGTATAGAATGTATCATGTGCTTATGCACAACACTTCAAAAGTACACACACATAATGCATTCTATACATACACATACGATACACTCCATACATATGCACATATGATACACTCAATACATATACACAATACACTCCATACATATACATATACTACATGATACACTACACTACACTACATGATACACTCCATACACTATCTAGGATAGATATATGCGCACATATGAAACACTCTATATGTATAGAATTTACCATGAGTGCACATGCATGGAGTGTATATGTATAGACACATAATACACTCCTGTCAGGGTCTGAGTTAGAACTCGGGTCACTCGGGTGAATTATTTAACCTCTGAGCTACTGGAAGTTGATGAACCCAAAAAACTATATACATATACACCCTAAACATACACACTCCGTACATATACACACGATATACTCTATACACATACACTATACATATATTCAATTGAATTCATATCATGTGTGTATATGTGTTTCATGTTTGCTTAAACATTGAGTGTATATGCACAGTGTTTCAGGTGTGTATATGTATGGAGTGTATCGTATATGTATAGAATGTATCATGTGTGCATATATATGGATTATATGTATATGGAATGTATCGCGTGCATATGTAAGGAGTGTATAATGTATGTATGGAGTGTATCGTGTATGTGTATAGATAGTTTCATGTGTATAGAATGTACCGTGTGCATCATGTGTAGAATTTATCATGTTTATATAGTTTATACGTATGTTTATATAATTTCTTTCTTTGTTTAGGTTCAACAGTTTCCAGCAGCTGAGTGGTTAAGTGATTCACCTCCCATCCCAGTGACCCAAGTTCTCTCCCACACCCAGACAATAGTCTGTGTGTAGAACGGATCATGTGTGCATATATATGGAGTGTGTGTATAGAATGTATAATGTATGTATAGAGTTTATAGTGTATGTGTATAGTTAGTATCATGTGTGTGTATATGAATAGAGCGTATATGTACAGTATTCATAGTGTGTAGGGACTGTTTCATGTTTGCATAAGTATTGAGTGTATATGTATAGTGTTTCATGTGTGCATATGTATGGAGTGTATCATGTTTGTATATGTATGGTACCATGAGTGTATGTGTTTATATGTATGGATTGTATCGTATAGAATATATTGTGTGTGCATATGCTCAAGATACACTTTATATGTACGCCAAATGATACATTCTATCATTCACACACAAGACGCTCAATACATAGACATGATACACTCTATACATGTACACACACATGATACACTCCATACATGTGCACACACGATACATGTACACATCATACATTCCATCCATGTACACACATGATACATTCTATATATATATATATACACACACACACACGATACATGCTTAACATATACACGTACACTCTATACATACACACATGATACATTCCATAAATACACTTTATAAATATGTACACATAATACATTCTATACACAACACATTCTATATACATACACTTTATACATATGTACACATGATACATTCTATACACATATACTCCATACATATGCACATGACACACACTTGTCTTGGTCTGGGACAGAACTCGGGTCTCTGGCATCAAATTTGAATCACTTAACCTCTGAGCTACTGGAAGTTGATGAACTCAAAATGAAAGACAACTATATAGATATACACACTAAAAATATACACTCCATACATATACACATACACTCTATACATATACAGACATGATACATTCCATACGCACATATGTGCACCATACATATACAATATATACTTATACAGATATGGTACACACAGTATATATGTCTACAGTGTATTGTGTAATTTTTTGTTCGAGTTCATCAACTTCCAGTACCTCAGTGGTTAAATGATTCACCTTGCATGCCAGAGACTCGGGTTCTATCTTAGACACTGACAAGTGTGTATCGCACTTTTTAAAGAAACTGGACTAGCGGATGTTGCTTTTTGTGAAAAAATACATTTTGTAGTTGACCTAAAATGTACATTCTTAAATGTTATTAATGGCAGCTGAGTGGTTAAGTGATTCACCTCACCCGCCAGTGGCCCGAGCTCTATCCCAGACCCTGACAAGAATCTATATGTATAGATGTGTGTATGTGTATAGAATGTACCATGTGTAGAGTTTATCATGTCTGTGCATATGTATAGAGTGTAAATGTGTAGAATTTATCATATATGTGTGTGTGCGCTTATATATATGTATAAAGTTGTTTGGGTTCAACAATTTCCAGTAGCTGAATGGTTCCCAATGGTTCCAATTCCCATGCCAGTGACCTGAGTTCTATCCCAGACCCTGTCAGGAGTCTGTGTATAGAATGTATCGTGTGCATATGTATAAAATGGATAATGTATGTATAGAGTTTGTCATATCTGTGTATATGTATAGTGTTTCATGTGTGCATATGTATGGAGTGTATTATGTTTGTATATGTATGGTACCATGAGTGTATGTGTTTATATGTATGGACATGATACACTCTATACATGTGCACACATGATACATTCCCAACATGTGCACAAATTATACATTCTAAACATATACACACACACAAAACAGTCTATACATACACGATACGCTTTATACATGTACACTCCATACATTGTCAGACATGATACATTTTAACATGTGCACACATGATACATTCTACACACACACGCATTCCATACATGATACATTCTTAATACATACACTTTACACTCCATACACATACATTTTATATATACATACACATGATACATTCTATACACATATACTTTATACATATACACATGATACATTCCATACACATACAGTTTATACATATGTTCACATGATACATTCTATACACATATACTCCATACATTTGCACATTATAAACACTTGTCAAGGTCTGGGATAGAACTCAGGTCTCTGGCACGGAAAGTGAATCACTTAACCGCTGAGCTACTGGAAGCTGATGAATTTGAACGAAATGAAAGACAACTATATAGATATACACACTGAACATATACACTCCATACATATTCACTGTATACTGTACATATGTAGACATAATACATTCCATACACACATATGTGCACCATACATATACATTCTATACATATACAGATATGGTACACTCGGTATGTATATATATATATATACATATATATATACATATATTCCATATATATATATATAGTCTATTGTGTAATTTTTTGATTGGGTTCATCAACTTCCAGTAGCTTAGTGGTTGTGTCACCTTGCATACCAGAGACCCGGGTTCAGACACTGACAAATGTCTGTCACACTTTGTTAAGAAACTGGTCTGGCGGACATTGCTTTAAGTGAAAAAATACATTTTGTAGTTGACCTAAAATGTACATTCTTAAATGTTATTAATGGCAGCAGTTCACACATATATTAAGATACATCGGAACAGTGGTTCTCAATAATAAAATCTAAATGTTAAAAAATGGTGTTTATCGCGTCTTGCAACCTTACTCTTTATAGGTTTAGTGTGTATATGTATATAGTTGTCTTTTGTTGTATGGGTTGAACAACTTCAAGTAGCCGAGTGGTTAAATGATTCACCTCCCACGCCAGTGACCCGAGTTCTATCCCAGACCCTGACAAGTATGTATCATGTGCAAATGTATGGAGTATGTGTGTATAGAATGTATCATGTGTACATATGTATAAACTGTATGTATATGGAATGTATCATGTGTTAATGTATAACGTGTATGTGTATAGAATGTATCATGTGTACATTTATATGGATTATATGTATGGAGTTTATTGTGTATGTGTATAGATAGTATCATGTGTGCATATGTATAAAGTGTACTTGTATAGAATGTACCATGTGTAGAGTTTATCATGTCTGCATATATTTGTAGAGTTCATCATGTCTGTGCATAGGTATTATGTGTATATGTCTAGTATGTATGGAGTATATAGTTGTTTGGGGTAAACAATTTCCAGTAGCTGAGTGGTTAAGTGTTTCACCTTCCATGTCAGTGACCTGAGTTCTATCCCAGACCCTGACAAGAATCTATGTGTATAGAATGTATAATGTATTTATGGAGTTTATTGTGTATGTGTATAGATAGTATCATGTGTAGAGTTTGTCATCTCTGTGCATAATGTATATATGGAGTTTATCGTGTATAGGTAGTATTATGTGTGTACATTTGTAGAAATTGTCATTTCTTTGCATATGTATGGAATATATATGTACAGCATTCATTGTGTGTGTATGTATGGACTGTTTCATGTTTGCATAAGTGTTTATGTATAGTGTTTCATGTGTGCATATGTATGGAGAGTATCATGTTTGTATATGTATGGTACCATGAGTGTATGTGTTTATATGTATGGATTGTCTCGTATAGAATGTATCATGTGTGCATATGCACAAGATACACTTCATATTTATGCACACATGATACATTCTATCATTCACACACGAGACACTATACAAAGACATGATACAATCCATTCATGTGCACACAAGATACATTCTAAACATATACACACAAGATACATGTACATTCTATACATATGATACATACACACATGATACATTCTAAACATATAAACACACACACATGATACATTCCATACATGTACACACAATACACTATACATATACATGATACACGTACACTATATAAATACACACATGATACATTCCATACACATACACTTTATACAAATGCACACGATACATTCTTAACACATATACTCCATACATATGCACGATACACACTTGTCAGGGTCTGGGATAGAACTCGAGTCTCTGGCATGGAAGGTTAATCACTTAACTTCTGAGCTACTGGATGTTGACCTCAGACGAGTTGAAAGACAACTATATACACACACTAAAAATATACACTTCATACACATACACTCTATACATATACAGACATGATACATTCCATACGCACATATGTGCACCATACAAATACACTCTATACATATACAGACGTGGTACACACAGTATATATGTCTACAGTGTATTGTGTAATTTTTTGTTTGGGTTCATCAACTTCCAGTAGCTCAGTGGTTACATGATTCACCTTGCATGCCAGAGACCCGGGTTTATCCTGGACATTGACAATTGTGTATTTGTATGGAGTGTTTGTGTATAGCATGCATCATGTATATAAATAGTGTATCATGTGTATATGTATAGTGTTTCATGTTTGCATAAATATTGAGTGTATATGTAGTTTTACAGGTGTGCATATGTATAGAGTGAATCATATTTGAAGATGTGTGTGTATCATGTGTGCGTACATATGATGTGTATCTTGTGCATAAGCACACATGATACATTCTATACATACGATACACTCCATACATATTAACACACACTACATTCATAATATAATACATATATATATGAATGTATTATGTGTTTATATGTATGGAGTGTATCGTATGTATAGAATGTATTATGTGTGCTTATGCACAAGATACACATCATATGTACGCACACATGATACACTCTATACATGTACACACGATACACTCCATACTTATGCACACATGATACATTCTATACACATACATGATATAGTCCATACATAGGCACACACAATACATTATATACATATACACATGATACATTCTTTACACATACACTCCATGCATATGCAAACATGAAACATTCTATACACATACACTTTATACATATACACTCATGACACACTCCATATATATGCACAGACATGATACATTCTATACACATAGACTCCATACATATGCACATATGATGCATTCTATCCACATACACTCCATGCATATGCAAACATGAAACATTCTATACACATACACTTTATACATATACACTCATGACACACTCCATATATATGCACAGACATGATACATTCTATACACATAGACTCCATACATATGCACATATGATGCATTCTATCCACATACACTCCATGCATATGCAAACATGAAACATTCTATACACATACACTTTATACATATACACTCATGACACACTCCATATATATGCACAGACATGATACATTCTATACACATAGACTCCATACATATGCACATATGATGCATTCTATCCACATACACTCCATGCATATGCAAACATGAAACATTCTATACACATACACTTTATACATATACACTTATGACACACTCCATATATATGCACAGACATGATACATTCTATACACATAGACTCCATACATATGCACATATGATGCATTCTATCCACATACACTCCATGCATATGCAAACATGATACATTCTATACATAAACACACACGATACATTCCGTGCATAAACACAGACATGATACAACCACTGAGCTACTGGAAGTTGATGAACCCAAACAACGAAAGACAACTATATACATATACACACTAAACATAAACACTCCATACATATGCATACAATACACTCTATACATACACACATGATACACTCTATACATGACCGCACATGATACATTCTATACACAGACACGTTACACATGATAAATTTTACATTCTACATATCCACTTAACACTCTGTACATATACACACCATACATATACATTCTATACGTATACACACGATACACTCTATACATATACATTCTATACGTATACACACATGATACACTCTATACATATACATTCTATACGTATACACACATGATACACTCTATACATATACATTCTATACATATACACACATGATACGCTCTATACATACACACAACATACAAATGCATACATGAAACACTCCATACATATGCACAAGATACATTCTATACACAGACACAATACACATGATAAATGTTACACTCTACATATCCACTCCGCACTCTGTACATGTACACCATACATATACATTCTATACATATATACGCATGATAGGCGACGTAGTGGTGCAGTAGGTAGTGCTGTCGCCTCACAGCAAGAAGGTTGCTGGTTCGATCCTCGGCTCAGTTGGCGTTTCTGTGGATTTTGCATGTTCGCGTGGGTTTCCTCCGGGTGCTCTGGTTTCCCCCACAGTCCAAAGACATGCGGTACAGGTGAATTGGGTAGGCTAAATTGCCCATAGTGTATGAGTGTGTGTGTGAATGTGGGTGTGGATGTTTCCCAGAGATGGGTTGCGACTGGAAGGGCATCCACTGCATAGAAATGTACTGGATAAGTTGGTGGTTATTCATTATATATATGATATATATATATATAAAGTCATATTTTTACATGACCAAAACTAGTGACACGTTACCCCCAACACTGACCATGACCATCTCAGTGCTGTATGTCAACGCACAAGTTGGATTTGCTGTGAATTTAGAGATGCTCTTCTGAAGACCTCAATTCTAATAAGATTTTTTTTATATATATAGTTGCCTTCCTATCAAACTGTTTATTCTTCTCTGCTCTGTGGTAACAACAAGGTAGTTTTACTTAAAGAACTGCCACTTGCTACGTTGTTTTCTGACCATTCACATTTTAGTTGTGTTTGAAAATCCTTGTCGATCACATTCTTGGAGGACCACCAGCTCTGCACATTTTTAATGTCTCCTTAACCAAACACACCTGATTCAGATCATCAGCAGATACTGAAAGACCTGTAATGGGTGTTACAGACAACGGAGCCATCTAAAACCATGCAGTGTCTGGTGAGCAGAACGTGGTTGAGAAACACAGCTGTAGATCATCAGTTTCTACAATCATCAGTTTGACCTTAAGCTGATCTTCTCGACCACGTCTACATTCTCAAAATGTGTTGCTGTTATCTGATTGACTATTAAGATATTTATTTCATTTCAGTGAGCGATTGAACTGATGTACCTAATAAAGTGGCCGGTTAGTGTTAAACATTTTGCTGAAATCTTCAAGTAATTCATGTTTAATATTTTCAGAAATCCAGATGTTCAGACAGTACTGTTTTAAAACTAGAATATGATATCTTGTTTGTTTACTTGTTATTGTTGAAACTTTGTTATTTCCTCCTACAAATGCAAATCATTTTCAGATGACCTACAACAGAGGAACTGCCACGATCTTGTGTAGCTGCAACACTGAACTTGAGAGGTTTCTGCACTTCCTCTTTGTAGGCCGTTATAAAAACAGGAAGCGTACATGTTAGGAAAGAACAATTCAGCTGTAGTTTCACCAAGGTCCTGAAATCACATGGTGTTCCACTTTATTCAGAGGAAACATCTCTGCCTCTGGAACTCCAGATAATGGCTGACGCTCCACAGAATGACTCTGAATGTTCCTCATCTGGCCAGACCGAAGCTTCAGCTGGAGGTCTGAGTTTGCTGGAGAGCTCGACGCAGGAGAACCAAGAAGATGGCCAGGTTTTGTTTGAGGATTCTGTGTTTGCTGGTTGTTTGCAGGATGGACTGCACAGTCTGTGTCTGGAGGACAGCTTGACAGATGTGATTCTCAATGTACAGCGTCAGAGCTTCAAGTGCCATCGAGTGGTCCTCGCTGCAGCCAGTCATTATTTCAGGTCAGCCAGTGGTACATCCAGATCTTTCAATGTGATGTACTGCTCATTACATGTAACTTTTCGTAACTTAAAGCAGTGCTTCTATTTGAGGGAAGATACTTAAGTCTACATGTTTAATGTATGTGTGCTTTACTTATTCACAGAGCAATGTTCTGTAATGACCTAAGAGAAAAGCATGAAGAAAATGTTAATATTAAAGGCATTGATGCTGACACTATGAGAATCCTGTTAGATTACACTTACACCAGCAAAGTCACCATCACCAAAGACAATGTTCAGAGAATGCTTGAGGCCGCCTGCCTTTTTCAGGTTTGTATTGTTGTACAGGTTTTGCACACCTTCATGTTTAAGTAATGCCCATCTGAACCATATTATCATTTTAATGGCATTAACAGTATGTATAGCATGATGGAATAGTCAACACATATAATCTGACTAAAATTTCTGTTTGTTTGGCAGCCGTTATTTAAATTTGTATTTTATGTTTTGTACATTAAAACCACTAGGAAAGTACCAAGCACAACAGGGAAGTGAAAATTAGCATTGTTTACAAAAAGATATACACATTTTTCCAATTGACTCTCATTAGTCACATCTGGGTAACTGACTGGGGTGAAATGTTTACTTAAAAAAAGTTGAGGTGACTTAGGTTTATATTTTTATGAACATAAGTGCAATGAAATGTCTGTCAAATCATGTTCAAATATGAATTTAGTAAGTTTTTATTTTAAAACAAAGCCCTTTAAAAAGTAAAAAAAATTTTAATGCAGTTATAGATAGTAAGTCTCACCAGAGCTGATTCATTTAATCAAAAAACAGTAAAAACATAAAGAAAAAAATTATTGATTGAATTGTTTTTAGGAAAATTTAAAAATGTAACTTGTTTTTGTCTGAAATTTAAGCATTAATCCAGTGTTTAGTGTCACACAATCTTTCAGAAATCATTTCATTAGATCTGGTGCTCAAGAAACATTTCTTATTATTATCTGAATGAAAAACTGTTGTGCTGCTTACCATTTTTGTAGGAGCCAGGATTCTTTAAAGATTAAACATTTAAAGAGAAAACAATTTAAAATCATCAAAATATGTTACATAATTTGTGTCATTACTGTCACGTTCGATCAGTGTAGTACATCTTTGTGTGACAAAATTATTTCTTTATAAAAATAAATATATGACAAGAAAATTAATCTAGGTATTTGATCCAAAACTGAAAGTTCTGTCATTATTTACTCAACCTTCACTTGTTCAAAACCTGCATGATTTTCTTTCTTCTGTTGAAAAAAGATATTAGGAAGGACACAAAAAACCTGTAACCATTGACTTCCATAGTTTTTTTTTCTTCTATCAATGCCAATGATTATCGGTTTTCAACATTCTTCAAAATATCTTCTTTAGTGTTAATCAGAATAAAGAAACACAAATGTTTGGAACCAACTGAGGGTAAGTAAAGAGTTTTTATTTTTGGTTGAACTATCCCTTTAAACCCATCTCACAATCTTTATGTTTGATTTATGAGTATGTACACTGTTAAAAACTACTTGCTGACTTTTTTTTTTAAAGTTCAGTCAAATTAACATAAGTCATTTCCACCTTACCTTACTCTGCCTTCCAGCCATGAGCTGGCGGGGGTCCGGTTCGGCAACTACAGGATTTCCTCTCTGTTATTCGCAGACGATGTTGTTCTGTTGGCTTCATTGAAAATGGACCTTTAGCATGCACTGGGGCGGTTTGCTGCCGGGTGTGATTTGGCTGGGTTGAGAATCAGCACCTCCAAGTCTGAGGCCCTGGTGCTCCACCGGAAAAAAAGGTGGTTTGCCATCTCCAGATCAGAGGAAAGTCCTTACCCCAGGTGGAAAAGTTTAAGTGTCTTGGGGTTTTGTTCACGAATAAGGGAAGGATGAAACGTGAGATTGACAGGCGGATTGGTGCAGCGGCAGCAATAATGCAGTTGATATATCCATCCATTGTGGTAAAGAAGTAGCTGAGCCGAAAGGCAAAGATCTCGATTTACCCATCTAGCTACGTTACTTTCACCTATGGTCATGAGCTTTGGGTCATGACCGAAAGGACAAGGTCTCGGATTCAAGCGGCTGAAATTAGTTTCCTTTGAAGAGTGGCAGGGCGCACTCTTAGGGTGAGGAGCTGTCACCCGGGAGGTCATAGTAAAGCTGCTGAACCTCCACATCGAGAAAAGTCAGCTGAAGTGGCTCGGGTATCTGTTTCAGATACCTCCTGGACGCCTACCTAGGGAGGTATTCCAGGCATTTTCCACAGGGAGGTGGCCTCGCGGAACACTTTGTCTCTCAGCTGGCCTGGTAATGCCTTGGGATCCCCCTGAAGGAGCTGGAGGAAGTGTCTGGGGAGAGAAATAGTATCTGGATGCAGCCTTTATGATGAAAGCTGAGATTGCAAGACTCAGCGATGCAATGTCAGACACAATGCAGTCAATGGAGTGAGTGACGTCACTGTGACGGGTAGGGTTAGGGGTGGGGTTAGGTGAGCGCATTAAAAAGCATTGGATGCAGCTCAGATTGCACTGCATCAGGTCTGCATCCAGACCCCCCTCGGGGAGAGGGAAGTCAGAGGTTCTTTCCTAAGACTGCTGTCCTCGTGACTCGGCCCTGGAAAAACAGATGAAAATGAAATGAAATTAAAATAATAATACTGATAAAAACATTACTGATATATTTACAATAGCATTTACTATAAATGTTTATGTATTTCCTAATTTATTATATTATTTATTAAACAGTCCACTTTAAATGTTGACTACTGTATACCAGGATCTGTTGCACTGAATCATTTCCATTAAATTCTCTTCTGTGGCCTCATGGGATTATAAAGTGTCCATCAGATGCACACTTCAGAATCTCTACGACAGTAATAGGTCATCCTGGTACTCACCTACTGCTTTTCAAATTTTATTCTAAAGTGTGACTCATACATACAGTGTATCGCATACAGTTGCAATATTACTATAGTTCAGTTCAATATTACTTTGTCAGAATTATTGCCCCCCCCCCCCCCCCATGTATTTTCCCCCAATTTCTGTTTTTAACCCCGAACATAATAGTTTTAATAACTAATTTCTAATAACTGATTTTTAAATATTAAATTAAAAAGGTTAACTATTTTAATTATGCAAGTCAGGGTAATTAGGCAAGTCATTGTATAACAAAATTAAGTTTAAAATTGCTTTTAGGGGCTAATAATAATGGTAAATGGTAAATAATAATAAAATAATAATAAAATGGTTTTAAAAAATTAAAAAATGCTTTTATTCTTGCCGAAATGAAACAAATGAGATTTTCTCTAAAAGAAAAAATATTATCAGACATACTGTGAACATTTCCTTGCTCTGTTAAACATCATTTGTGAAATATTGGAAAAAGAAAAAAACAATCACAGGAGGGCTAATAATTTTGACTTCAAGTCTATCTCTAAAATAAGGGCAAATTCAGTAAGTGTATACATCATCAAACACTTTTAAGCTCCATAATGACTTTAAACCCAATCCATCTTTGCAGTTTCCTCGTATTGTGGACGCTTGTGCAAGTTATCTCGCGGAAGCCCTTCATCCAGAGAACTGTGTGGGGATCCTGCATCTGGCCGACGTTCACTCACTAGAGTCTCTAAAGACACAGGTTCACTCCTACATTGTCCAGAACTTCTCCCAGGTGGTGGATCATGAAGAGATCCTGGAGCTTCCCGCAGACGTGTTGGTCAGTCTGATCCAGCATGATGATTTGGGGGTTACAGAGGAAGAGCAGGTGTTTGATACGGTCATCCGCTGGGTGAAGGCCCGAGAGGATGACAGGACAACTCTGCTGCCTCGCGTACTCACACATGTGCGGCTGCCCTTGCTGGACCCGTGGTTCTTCGTGGAGCGGGTGGAGGGAGACCCATTGATCCGCCATTGTGCAGAGGTTTTCCCACTGCTGCAGGAGGCCCGAGTTTATCACCTCTCAGGAAAAGAGGTCAGTTCTTCTCAGGTGACCTTTGCTTTTAATGCTGGATGTCATGCCGAAGCGATCACAAGATCATTCAAAGATGGGAAGTGAAATTCAAGCTTGGGAATGATGCACCATGTGTCAGAATGACATTGCAAAGAAAATTATGTCTGGGTATCTATACAAATTTCACGGTTTGATTTGGGGTGCATTTAGTTGTGTAGTTCCCTTTGTTCTCTGTTGGTCCAGACCAAAAAAGAAAATTCTTTAAGTGCTCGCTAGGGCAGCACAATATATCAAAAAATTATTGTTATCGCGATAATAGTATATGCAATATCCAAACTGCAAAAAAATTCAATAAATTGAGTTAAATTAAATTCCCTTGCATTTGTATGCTGCATGCACAGGTTGTTTATCTAAATCTGACCAATCAGATGGGGCACTTTCACCTAGAGCTAAAAACATACTAATGCTGGGAGACAAGATAAGAAAATGACTGCAACCAATAACAATCAGAATTTACCATCAGTTTTCCGTCATTTTAAAGTCTAGATGTTTGCACATGTACAAAGTTTAAAAAATTTTTTTTAATTTAATTAGCTCAGAAATTGTTTTAGTTTAGTTTTGTATAAACATTACACAAATAAATATATATTTAAATTGCTGATAAAATAGCATTTTGCAGGTCAGTAATATTTTAAGAAATATTGTTATCGGAACACTCAACAACAATATCGCATATCACATTTATAGTATTTACAACTTGTTAAATCATGCTACAATATAATGCAGTATTAACTAAAGTGAACAGGCAAAGCAAAAAATCCTCTAGTATACTTTAGCACTAACGATAACAAACTGTGGTGTAGTGCCCATTAGTTTTAGAAAACCATGGTATTGAGCCATGTTTATATTTCTATGATTGTTGTATTACCACTATAACTACAGAATTACCACAAGAGATTAAATCAAATAATTTACTACACTATAAAATACAAATCAATAAAATACAGTTTTCTTTATTAATTTATGCATTTGAATTGCATTATGGGACCATGATCTCTCCTCCAACAACTTTTGTTGAAAAGTTTGCAAAAGGGACTTATTCACATTTTTAATAGTTCGAAGTGATAGATCGTCTGGGCTGTTAATGTAAATTATGGTCCAAAAACCTGGTAATAAACTGCCAGTAGTTTATCTGTTGTTTCACGGAGTTGATTATCTATATATTATTTTTTATACAATATAGTTTTTAGCTACTAAGATGTAAATAAAAGTCACTTTGTTAAATTGCACAGTTGAATTTTCAAAATTAAAATTAGACAGATACATATCAGTCCATTTGGACATGCAAAACTACATAATGCAGTAATTTTTTCACAAGTGGATGTGACAAAACTACTTTTCCAACTACTTAACCGATAATGTTTATTGTGATATAGTATATGGTTCTAATAACAATGATTTTTCTGTAAAATGTGCTAAAATGACCAAGACAAGACTCAAAAATACGTTACATGCTTGTCATTCATTGTGCATCTTCTGCATCCATTGACATATCATGTGTTAAATCCTTTTGGTTTTAGGTGATCTCTGAGCGCACCAAACCGAGAGTGCAGGAGTTTCAGTCGGAGGTCTTTATGATCATCGGAGGATGTACAAAGGAAGAGAAGTTTGTATCAGAGGTCACCTGTCTGGACCCGCTACGCAGGAGCCGCTTAGAGGTTGCAAAACTGCCAAACACTGAGATGGAGACTGAGAGTGAAAACAAGAAGTGGGTGGAGTTTGCATGTGTCACATTCAGAAACGAAGTGTACATCTCAGGTGAGCCTCCCACTAACACACAGAGAAAGTGATAAAGTCATAATAACTATGTAACTGCAATTTTTTTTACATGGATGCAATGGTGTAAAAAAATTCAACGCAATCTCACGACAATTCGTAACTTGATGACTGGTGTCTAATTCGTATGAATTTGTACGATCTAATTCATACAATTTAGTATGATTTGCTTATCTCCCAATGACAGTTGGGTTTAGGGGCGGGGTTAGGTGCCACGCCTTCTTTTTAAAAATCAAACATTTTCATCCGACTAAACTCATACAAATTCGTACGAACTAGCCACTAAACTGACAAAACGTAAAATACTTACGTTTTCTTGTGAGAGCAGGCTGAAAAAAAATCAGCAAAACTTTCTTTACTTTAGTATTTTTGTTCTTCAGTATTTGCTATTAAAATTCAATTTATACTGACATCTTATGTATCCGCTGTACAATTCTGAAAAAAAATCCTTAAAATTTAGACAAAATATTGAAGATAAACTTTTTAACTTCGGATCAAACTTTCATCAAGAAACTTTTCTGTCAAATCTGCACTGTAAAACATACCTGGTCATTAACATTTTCTGTATTTTGTGATTCACAAGTGTCTTCTGTTTATTTATGGTTGTGAATTGCATTATGATCTAAAAATACAACTCTACAGTTTAACAAAGTGAGGTTTATTGAGATTTTAGTAGTTTGAAATAATATAATGTTTAATAAATAATTTATAGACAAATAAGTCTATAAAATAACAGAAACTATACTGCCAGTTTATTACAAAGTTTTTGTACTGTAAGGTACAAAACCAATTCAGACAATATATCACTTTAATATATTAAAAATGTGAATAGCAGTCCCTTTTTCAATTTTTTTAAAAGTTAAAAGTTGTTGGAAGAAAGATCAAGGTGCCTGAATGCAAACAAAACAATGAATCACAAAATACGGAAAACTGCTAATATTTTGAGGAAGTATTACATTTCGACTGTTTTGAAAGAAGTAACTGGTTTGTGGTATCGGCTGAATGGACAGAATTAAAGTCAGAAATCTTAATTTACAATGTTATTTTGTTTGCACACATTCTTAGTCTAATTTTTAGTGAACTATTAGTTCATTCGGGTAAACTATAATACTATTTAGGTAATCTTTAACCAAAATCTTTGCTCAAAAAAAAATTTGCAGATTTCAGCTCCAACCCTTATCAAACACACCTGAACAAGCTAATCAAGGTCTTACTAAGCATACTTGAAACATGCAGGCAGGTGTGTTGAGGTAAGTTGGAGCTAAACCCTGCAGGGACACCGGCCCTCCAGGACCGAGATTGGTGACCCCTGCCCTACATCATATTGAAATAAAGTCTGCAGCTATTTCTGGTTTACATAGCTTTGTACTTTAATAAAGATAACTGATTAAATTATTGATTTTGGGTAAGAAGAAGGTAGCTGGTTCGAGTCCCGCCTGGGCCAACTGGCGTTTCTGTTTGGAGTTTGCATGTTTTCCCCAATTTCGCGCTGGTGCTCCTATAAATGCGCTATAAGTGAATTGGGTAAACAAAATTGGCCGGGCCGTAGTGTATGAGTGTGTGTGAATGTGAGAGTGTATGGGAGTTTCCCAGTAATGGAAGGGAATTCGCTGCATAAAACTTGCTGGAATAGTTGGTGGTTCATTCCGCTGTGGTGACCCCTTAAGAGATTAAGCCGAAGGAAAATGAATGAATGAATATTTAATATATTAAAAGGTGTTTATATATATATATATATATATATATATATATATATATATATATATATATATATATATATATATATATATATATATATATATATATATATATATATATATTATATATACACACACACACACACACACACACCTATCCAGCAAACATGTATCACTTGTAAATTTGTTGCCAACATTCTTTAATATTTTTTTTATGTTCTGTACTTACACTTGAGTCTAGTTTATGAATTTTTTACTCCCCTGTCTGCATGGCTGTTTGCACTGCACAATCAGTGAAGTAGTTGTGGTTATTTTAAAACTTAAAACAGGTGGCAAGGAAACTCTGCATGATGTGTGGAAGTATAATGCATCACTGAACAAATGGATCCAGATTGAGTTCCTCAACACAGGCCGCTGGAGACACAAGATGGCAGTTGCTGGTGGAAAGGTGTATGTTTTGGGTGGCTTTGATGGAACCCAGAGATTGAATTGTGTTGAAGCCTATGATCCTTTTCACAACTGCTGGTCAGAGGTGAGTTCTGAGATTCATGACTGTTAACATCTGAATTGAGCAGTTCTCTAACTATAGGCATTTTGCAGACCTAGCAGTAAAACATAAAAAGAAATAAATGGTTTTTAATTCAATTAAGTGAAATTAATGAGTATCTATATTTAATTCGAAGAATGTTCATTAGTTACAACCCAATTTAATTTTAATATTCATAGAAGTTTTGGGCCAAAAATGTTTATAAAGGGGAAATGTATATAATCAACGTGTATTGTCCATTAATTTATTATTGTAATGACCAAGGTTTCTGACACCTTTGATCAATTTAAAATATAAAATAAAATGAATATTTAATAATATAATTAAAATAGAATTTATGGATTTTTAAACTCTGCTTTTAAATGGTTATGTATCACAGTTTCCACAAAAATATGACCCAGTTCAACATTAATAAAAATCTGAAATGTTTCCTGATCTCCAAAACATATAATTAAAATTATATGTGACAATTCAGCTTTGAAGCACAAGAACACATAAATTATATAGTATACACTCACCGGCCACTTTATTAGGTACACCTGTCTAACTGCTTGTTAACACAAATGTAGGGGGCGAGGTAGGGGGGTAAGTGTGATGTTTAAGAAAAGTAGCAGGCCAGACTCCCTATGGTCAGTCCACCCCTGACAGGATAACACCAGGAAAACATGCCATGTCATAAAGCACGAATCATCTCAGACTGTTTTCTTGAACATGACAATGAGTTCACTGTACTCAAATGGCCTCCATAGTCACCAGAGCTTAATCCTATAGAGCACCTTTGGGATATAGTGAAACGGGAGGCTCGCATCATGGATGTGCAGCCGACAATCATGTCAATATGGTCCAAAATGTATGACAAATATTTCCTGTACCTTGGTAAATCTATGCCACAAAGTATTAAGGCAGTTCTGAAGGCAAAAGGGGTCCAATCCGGTACTAGTAAGGTGTCCCAAACAGGGTGGCCGCTGAGGGTATTTTACAATAGAAAATGTATATACTGGAATCTTCGTAATGATTCTCATGAGTTAATATACTGTTTTTTGTCCTCCTTCCAGGCAGCGCCGCTTATGTTGAGTGTGAGCTCTTTCTCTGCTGCCAGCTTTGACAGATGCATCTACGTGATTGGTGGAGGTCCTAATGGCAAGCTGGCCACAAACAACATGCAGTGCTTCGACTCACAATCAAATAAATGGAGCCTTAAGTGTCCGATGCCAACTGAGGCCAAATGCACAAATGCAGTGACCTTTAAGGATGCAATTTTTGTTGTTGGTTTGTACATTTACATTTATTAATCTGTAAGAGTGTGAATTGCATCTGCCGGTAAAACATGTGACAGTAATTGGAGGTTCATTGTGCCGTTACGACCCCTAATTAAGATGGGAATAAGCCAAAGGAAAGTGAGTTTCAATATATTAAACTACTCAACTGAGATTACTATCATGCTCTGATCACTTATACAATGGAAATTAAAATTAGAGAACAAATACTAAACAACTGATTTTTTTTTTAATGCAATCTTCATTATTAAAAATTTGAGGGAATGTTAGTCATAGAATGCTAGCAGAACAATGCTAACTCACTGAGGCACTTCAACAAAAGTCATTTTATATTTTATATCGTGCAGCTATTTGAAAATCTTATAAAAGCATTGTAGGTTCAACAAATTCATTATGAACAACAAAGATGTAGTGTGAAAGATTACTTGTGCATAGTAGTCAGGTTAGTTATTAATGCGTGTTTTTATTTTGGGGTGTTTAATGAGAATGCTTTACTAGGATGCTGTAGGCTACACACTATATTTCATGGTGTTGTTTTTTTATTTACAAAAGAATTTGCAGTCCTGAGACATTAATTTACTGTCCTGTCCCATGGACGCTGCATTAGAAACCCCTCGCACAAGCAGTAATTAGTTTTTTTGTAATTTGAAGCAAAGATGATATATCACATACATAAATGCATATAAATGTTCATACGTTTTAAAAAAAAATGAAAATATTAAAGGATTAAAGATGCCGATGAACATGTTAAACGAGTCATAACAAGCTTGTGAAGAGTCCATTATGGGACTTTACAAGGCAGAGATTTAAAAGCGGTCAGCTTTGCACAATTTCAATAGTCACATCTGAAGAAAGCTTACACTGGTTTTTGTGCGCACGTTCATTTTCTCTGATTCACACTTTAATTTATGAAATGGTAACTATTTTAAAACATTTCTGCACAACAATTTTTTGAAGTAATTGTTGTAGCATGAGGAATGATCCCAACTAAAATTCCTGAATGCTACAGGCATTATAATTTAACAGAAATCGCAAAGGCCCTTACTTTAGCTTCAGCACATCAGGACATCACTAGTCTCTCACTGCACTGCTGTGATCTAGATCCACTCTTCTCCAGTCTCTTCCAGAGTTCAGTAGGGTTTTCTTAGATATAACTTTGCTGCAAAAGACTTTGCAGACTTTTTAGTCAGGTTTAGTTTGGGACTCTGGTCTGGCCATTTCATTATTTCACTGTGCTCAGCTTAACTTGTTTTATTGTTTTAGACACTTCATTGATTTTGGTTATTTTAAACTTAGGTCTCCAGTTTTTACTCTAGTACCTTTATATACAATGGCTCACTATCTTGAAAAGTCAGTGAAAATAAAAGGTTTGGCTGCCAGTAAAATAGGGTTTATCAGATAAAAAAAATTACCAGCAGCTGCATTTTCGCACCAATAACTGTGAACCTGTGGGGAACTTTGATGTATAAATTATGTCAAAAACACATTAAAATTGCAAATTGATTTGATGTCAAAACAAATGAGCTATGTTTTCATCCACCTATTTTTATGTGCATTTTGGAAATCGAATGATGGAAACACCATGATGTGCATAAATTTTGAAAATGCCCATAAAGAACATATGTGCATAACTGAGTAGGATAAACTTTTTATTCTATAGGAAAAAAATGTGCAAACTTAGATGGAAACACTTTTACCGAACAAATTCCAGTATGCTCATAAAAAAACTGCGATTTTGTTATTAGAGATCATTTGATGATAAAAAAATGTGTGTGAATGGACAAACCAGCAGGCTGACCGTATTGTAAAACCACTGAAATGTTGTTTTGGCCATTCTAAAACGCCATAACCATTTCCGTGTTACTATATTATTAATTACTTCCAGAACTGTCAAGAGTGTCTGTACTCCACATCTCACGCCTTCGAACGCTACCACACATTCATTGTGTGTCGACATCGTCTTCTGAGGCACAAAGTTATTTATTAAATAAGGAAAAGATTCACGCAGCTTCTCCTACTGCAGCAAAAAAAAATTTTACTGTAGATATTTGGTGCCAGTTTTGGTGCTTTATTCGCACATCTTTTATGCTATATTTCAGTTTTGTGGATAAATGGAATTCACATTTTTGGATGGAAACATAGCCATTGTTGTCCATTTGATGACCAAAATAACAACACAAAGTATTATAATATAAGAAAAGTTTTATTAATCTGAAAGCTTCAATTACAAATATACCTTGGACAAATATTCAAGGTGTAAACTACCTTGATGTCAAAAGAAATTTAAAACAATGATTTCAAAATAAAAAATAAAATCAATTGGGTGTTTTTGGCATCAATATGTTTCCATCCAAAAATGCGAATGAACTTTATGTGCAAAACTGGATTATCGCATAAAAGATAAAATAAAGCAGCGTTTCCATCCAACGAGTCAAAGTGAACAAAATCGTCACTATCTGATTAACTGGTGCCCTATATCAACAGTAAAAACAGAACTTTCTGCAGTAGGAGAAGCTGCCTCAGTCTTTTCCTCATCTAATAAATGACTTGCGGATCAGAAGGCAATCCTGACACGCAGTGAACGCGCGGTAGCGTTTGAAGGTGTCAGACGCAGAGCACAGACGCTCTTGATTCTGGAAGTTATTAATAATATAACACTAATACTGAAACTATGAGGTGTTTTAGAATGACCAAAACAACATTTTAGATGGTTTACAGTGTGCTCATACTGTTTGTCCATTCACACACATTTTCATAATCACACGATCTCTTATCGCAAACTCACATGACCTTTTTTAATGCGCATACTTAAATTTGTCAGGTAAAATATTTTTCATCGTAGTTTATTCGTATCTTTCCTTATTGAATAAAAAGTTCATCCTACTCGGTTATGCGCATGTTTTTTATGTGCATTTTCAAAATGTATGCGCATGATGGTGTTTCCATCAACCATTTTTTAAAGCGCATATGCAGAATGCACATAAAAATAGGTGGATGGATGACCATTTGACATAAAAAAGGTGACGAAAATGCAAATTGATTTGATGTCATTTTGTCATCAAGATGCATGTTGGGAATTATCTAAAAGAGATAGCTAATTTTTAATCATCATTTTAAATATCATTCAATTTTTTTTAACTGTGCTCAATATTACAAACAACCCATGCTTAAAAGCTACTTTTAAATTGTATATTGTTCTCTAATTTTGATCTTTTCTGTCTCATTGTTTCTACTCAATTAAGGTGGAGCGATGAAGGCTTTGTATACCTACAGTCCTCTGATAGACTCGTGGACGCTGATAATCCAGCTGGGCTGTGAGAGAGCCAGCTGTGGCATTGCTGCGTGCAACAACAAGCTCTTCATTACTGGAGGCCGCGATGACAAGAATGAGGTGATCGCGACAGTTCTCTGCTGGAACCCGGACACAAAGAAGTTAACAGAGGAGTGTGTGCTTCCACGTGGAGTCTCTCATCATGGCAGTGTGACTATCAGGAAGTCCTACACGCATATACGCAGGATAACACCTGGAACTGCCACTGGATGACAGATATATCAGCTGAGGAGTGCAGTTTTACAGTTTGTATAGTGGAGGCTTTGTTGTTTAGCCTCCTTGTTAGAGCGCCTGCCTCGGTGTGGAACTGAAAATGTTACATTGGGCTCTACTAACATTTATTAAGCCAGGTTTATATGGAAGCCCTAAGACTGTCTTTCTTGTTCTCTTGGCGTTGACTTTTAAGTTGGGATCATGATAAAATGTAAGTCGAGAACAAAACATGTGACAATGAAAAAAATTTAATGCTGCGTCCTAATTTGCATACTACCCATCCTAAATAGTATTTAAAAATAGAATTAGTATGTCCCAAATCGTAGTAAGCTAAAAAAAAATGGGGTTTGCCAAAGGTTCCAGAATGGTTTACTATTTCAGATAAAAATTAGTGTGTAGAACTGTCCGTCCTTTAACCGGATATTTCCCACAGTATATTGCACGTGAATTTGATTATAACTACAAACGCTGGTGAAAAGTGCAAATAAAATACAAAAATGGCAGATGCACGAGACCAATCGTCAAGATGTTTGCATGACTGTTAATATCTAGCCCACTGGAAAATATTTAAATTGCGTTGTCTGTGTTTTATTTCATCTGCAACAACAATACTGAACTAATATAAAGATGTGTTTGCACATTAACGTCTGAATGCATAAAGACCTGAGATTTCTCTGCATGAAAGACTTGTGAATGGCAGCTTATCCTGCTGCTGCTTCTCCAGTAAGACAGGAAATTAATGGCAGAAATATGGTGAATGATGTGTGGATGTGTGGGGTCTAGGGTTGGGCATCTAAGCTATAATGCCGATCCGATACGCATCTCGATACAAAGAATACAATCCGATATATTAGCGATACATTTGTTACATATTGCGATGCAACACGATACGATTCACACCCATATCACGATACGATGCGATATTTCAGCACTAACTAATTAAATCAAGTTTATGAGATTATGTAAAAGAGGATGCTGTGCCATTGAATGAGCTTGATTATTTATTAACCAAGCAAAACCAAGACTTTTTTTACAAACTGGCTTTTCTCTCAGAGCCAGAGTGTCAGTTTACAGTAGAGGGCCATTTTAGAACATATAGCACATATTATTTAAGTATTTTCAAGATAAACAGAATGTATAAGTGCAATATATATTAAAATATATATATTTGCACTCTTTTAACATAAAGGTTTAGCATTGCACAACAATAATTGTGATTTAACTTTTCAACTATGAAAACAAGTTTTACAAAGATATTGTGCCACTGATTATTCAAAACTTAAGGTCGTGAACTAGCAGTGTTATGTTGCTTTGAAACATCACTGTCACTGTAAACAACAGGCTAATAAAAATATAACAAACCAGCAATCTTCTTGCTGTGAGGTGGCCAAACTACCCACTGTGCCACCGTGACGCCCATTATTTTTATCATTACTATTATTATAATTAAATAAAAATTAACAGGAGGAGGTGTTTAAAACCTTTGTTCTCCGTGACACTATAGGCTGAATATCTTTGCAGATGAACAATGCAATAGCATTTGTTATTGGCGTAGAGTGCACAAAACTGTTGCGCACGGAAAAAACAACTTGCAATGCTTTTCTCACCACTTTTGGAGCTGGTTGAAGCAGTGCGAAAGCCGGGGATGCAGGAACACTGGAAGATGCTTTCACAAGAACACCGTGGCGCCGCTTCAAGTGAGATTTCAGATTTGTCGTACTGCCCGCGTATTTTACAGATGCGCGGCACATTTTGCAAATTGCATCTGTCCTGTCATGTCGTCCATCCTTAAATCCATAATGTTGCTTGCCATACTTTAGATTTAAAACTCAGTGGGGAATAAAATGTTTGTTTTGCTTCTCGCGCTTTCTGAGGGCGCTCCACTAGCTTCATCCGCACACCTGATACACTGAGTTGTAGTTTAAGTGTACACATCCGCAAATCCGTTGCTAAGGCTTACTTTATGTAGGTCGATTAAATTATGCGCCAAAAATAGGTGGACAACACTTGTTAATAAATAAAAAATACATTCTATATTAAAAATATAAGCTGTATCTCGCAAAAACCGATGCATCTCGATTTGCTTCCAAAATTTCATTCATCCTCTGCTGCTTAACCGATGCACTCGCATCGTGCACGCGCATGACCGCGTATCGATACATATCGATGAATCTTCCCATCCCTAGTGGGGTCATAACGAAGCAACACATCGATCCGTTAAAGTGGAAGTAGTGTGTTCCAAAGCTTCTATACTATTCTAATATTCCATTTTTATCTTCACAAAAAAGTACATACTTCTAGGGCTTAGTATAAGTAAACAAGTTGGGATGCAGCAAGTTAAAAAGATCAAAACTGTCACAATAATGGAAAAAATGGTCTGGATTAAAAAAAAATCTTTAAAAAATGAAGTTGTGTTAATGGTAAAACTTAAGTTGAGATTGTTTCAGTTGTAATGATGAGAATCATGCACTGTAAAATATTACATGCAAGACTTCATTTTTAATCAAATTAACATTCAGAGTTATTTTAACTGATTTAAAATGATTTTCTAAGTTGAAACATTATTATCTTTTAATAAGTTATGATTAACAATAATGTTGACTGTTTCAATACTATTTTACAGTGTGTAAATATTAGTATTTTTTTTATATTTATATGCATACATACATACGTGTTTAAACTTATCTGTTAAACATATGATGTTTAACAGAGCAAAGAAAATTTCACAGTATGTCTGATAATATTTTTTTCTTCTGGAGAAAGTCTTATTTGTTTTATTTCGACTAGAATAAAAGCAGTTTTTAATTTTTTAAACACCATCTTAAGGTCAATATTATTAGCCCCTTTAGGTTAATTATTTTACGATTTACTACAAAACAAACCATCGTTATACAATGGCTTGCCTAATTACCCTAACCTGCCTAGTTAACCTAATTAACCTAGTTAAGCCTTTAAATGTCACTTTAAGCTTTTTAGAAGTGTCTTTAAAGATATCTAGTCAAATATTATTTACTGGGCTAATAATTACAAGCAAAATTGACTCATGTTAACTAAAAAACAATTAATGCTGAGATTGATAAAACAATTATAAAGATTTTTTTCATTGTAGAGATCGCAAAAAGGTGCAATACGGCAAAAAAAGTATTACAAAATGGTCGAAACAAAACTTCTTTTAGTCGAGATCACAAGAAAATCATCAGGATAATAAGAAAATCTGCTCAATCCATCCATGGTCAGAGTAATTAGAAAACTTTTCATATCTCGAAAAAATTCATCATGATTGTGAGAACTTAAGTTGTAATCAGTGCAAAGAAGAATTATTACATTGATATTATTCATTGCTAAAAAAATATTGTCACAGTATGCAAGAAAATGAAAAACTATAAAACAACTTTTTACATTAAATTTCACATTTTATTTTTCAGTCACAACAACACTTTTGATGTCAACAATTGAAAAGAAGAAACACAGTAATTATTTTAGGGTTTAAGCTAATATAGTTCTCTTTACTTTATGATCTTTACAGAACTTTACCAAAGTGATTTATACAGAAACATGCACTTCGAAAGTTTACATTTTACAGTACTCTTACTGTATATTTTATAGATGGTAATGTTATTCAGTAGCAGTTCACAACAGCTCAATTTGTTCATGATGTTGGTTTAATACCATTTGTGAATTTTTAAAACAGTTTATGTTAAGATCTCAAGCATCGTTGAAGTCACAAGAAATTCAAATTTATCTGCTTTCTAATGCATCAAGTTTGTGAATTTTTTTCTCTATATTTTTTAAATAAAATATCAAAATTCAATATTTTTTGTTGACATTTAAATTTCAGAATCAAGACCTCATTCTTTTTAGCCCTCGAATGTGTCAGTACTACTTTAGTTACGTCATGACTGTAACATTATCATGAATGAATACAAGTTACAATACAAATGTTACCATTTAATTCATACAAATGAAAAAAAAAACTAATATTCAGAAGCATGATCATTAATAACAATATTTGTTTTTTATTTTTTAAATCTGCTATAACCTGTCAAGCATCACTTAATTTGCTTCAGCTTATTCCCTTATTTATGAGTGCGCGACACAATAAACTGCCAGAGCATTACAGTTGAAATTTTTTTTTAAATAATAATAAATTGACTGATGTTTTATTAAAACTTCACTTCCTATGATTTCTATTATCACATATGGATGTAGAGAGATGTCTTTAGGTAAAGAAAAGCATTCACATGCACCCAAAGCATTTGTTCAATAAAGATGCAAGTGATTATTTTCTACTTTTCACACAATATTCATTCAAGTTATTTTCAATTTTCATGACTATTTAACGTCTCATTTTGCTTGCAATTCTGGATACATTCCACTTTTGATTTGATTTATTTTGTTAGCAAAAAATTCAAGCTATTGTTACTCTATTTTGCTTAAATTACCTTTTTTCCCCACTAGATATTATTTCAGGCTGCATTTGCTCTTAATTTCTATATGAGCTAGAAAAGTAAAGTTCATAGACAAACTTTATGGTGGCTTGAGAAAGCCGAGTCTGAACGCTTGAGGTAGTTACAAAGTTTTATAACTGAAGTAGTTTTTAACAAGTTGAAGCAGTTGGCTTAGAGAGATAGCTACATATAGGTTAGCAGGTTTCTAGTATGGATTGGCATGTTTCTTGCTAGGGTGTTGAGTGGTTGCTAAGGTATTGCTGAGGTAGTTTGTAAAAAGTCAGGATAGTGGGCGTGTCCAACTCTGTTTAGGGGGGAGTGTCAGGGGAGGGAGGTTGCATAAATATGAAAGTTTCCGTTTGGGAGCGTGCTGATATTCACAAAGGCAAAACACACAGAGGCAGAAGAGAAAGAAAGTGACTGAGTTTACATGGACATAAGTAATAGA
>NC_141022.1:40695000-40740000 GCF_052040795.2 Danio rerio
GGCCACTGCTTCATATTACTGTAACGGATTTCTGCATCATGTTTACAGACAACTCAAGTTCATAGGAAATTACAGCAAAGAAACAGTCTGATTGACGTCTGAACTTTTTTGAGCTTCGTTTGTTTAGTCTACAAATGCGCATTATATGACTTGTGAGAGTGGTTCTGATTTCGCTATATGAAACAAGATATACTGTATGCATAATGAACTAAACTCCAAAAATAACTTCAAACCAAGTTCAAACTACTTATTTGAAATTATTAGAGTTGAAAACACAATTCTTACATTGTTTCTTAAAACAACTTTGTTCAACCAAAGACTATATAATATACAGTCAAGACGTGTCACTCGTAAAGTTTTGAACGGGTAAAATTGTGACGGTCAATATGACGAATGAAGCACTGCCTTTTAGTACAAGAGCCAATCATTCAATTCAATTTATCTTTATTTCTATAGCGCTTTTACAGTGAAGATTGGTAAAAAGCAGCATAATATAGAAGTTCTAGCAAACTGAAAATGTTAGTCCAGTTTTCAGTTTGGTTCGGTTCAGTTTGGTTTAATTTTCACTTTCAAAAGTCCAAAATACTGAAGGGCAAATCCATCGATGTGCAGCTCCACTACTTACAAACCAAGCAAGCCAGTGGCGAGAAACAAACTTCACCAATTGACAAAAGTGTAGAGAGAAAAAAAAACTCAAGAGAAACCAGGCTCAGTTGGGCAAGTACAGTTTTCTGGCCAAACTTCATGTGCATTACTGCAGTCTAGGCACCAGAGGGTGGAGAATGCAGGATGTGGAGAAAGAAGAGACGTGGAGAAGCTGCAGGTGCGACGGCTGTTTAGGCTGGCCACAAGATTGATGCACAGACTCGTCTGTCACTGGAGTTTTTCAGGACTCAGTCCTATGCTCTCCACTTCTTTATGACTGCTCCAGAATCTGCTCAGGATATGGCCTGGTCAAGGATTATGGAGACCTCTAGAAGTCCTCTATGGTTGGAATCATCTCCTCTGAGGTCTCAAAAGATCTCAAGAAAAGTTATCATTGATCGCTATAGATCGATGATTCTCCAGGAAAGGGGCTTGGTTTCAACAGATCTTGTGTGATTCGAACATTTATAAATAAACTAAATGCAGCGATGCCCAAACTTTTTCTTATGAAGGGCCATAAACCTTGATTGGGCAGAAGGCAAATATAGTTTCCATGTGTAATTTCCTTATTTATTTAAAATGATTTAAAAATGTCTAGACTACATTGCTTTATATGAACTTATACAGTATTTTTAACATTTTACAACGAACTTATTACACTAAATATCTAATTTTTGCCTTGATTTGCTCGTCGATGTCTTCTGCATAGTCCGTCGAGATCGTACGAAAGGTCCGTCATTTAAATTTTTTAAAATCTGATTCATTTACAACATTTAATTTAAGGATTTAATTTCAGTTTGCTTTTTTTGTAGCTCAGCAACAAAACAAACAAATTAAAACTGCAAGCAGCAATAAAAGGGACCTTGCACTATCAAAAAAGGTTACGTCAAATTAGAAATAATGATCTCGGTGTTAAAAGCATTTGCCCCAACCCTCTCCATCATTCTCACTCTCATCTCAGTTGGGGTGGTGAACCAAATCAAAGGTTACAACGGGCCAACTTTGGCCTGCAGGCCCAACTTTGAGCATCTCTGATCTAAAAAAACAGTCGTTGTTTAATATTATTGGAGATTCCTAATATGAAATGTAAGCTTGGCATGCAATTTTAGAGAATTTGTTGTTTCCCCATTTAAACAAAATGCCCGAGAGGCGTTTCAAAGACGGCCGCTGAGTGAAATGACTAGCCTTAAAGGGACTCTGCTTCAATCCACTTCAGTTTGTAAAAAAAATTTTATCGATTCTTTTTGAGACAACATGAAGAAATTGTGCACAACCCAGCATTTTTACAGTGTAGGTCAAAATAAGACAAACCTTCAGCATCTTTCATCGCTGCGATGCAGTTAGCTAGTCTGACACTGGAGGTAAAAATGCAAGATATTTTTTCTTTCGTATTACATACAGATGTTTCACCGGATAAAATCTGCATAACGTTGCCAAGAGCAATTATTAGTTTTATGCAGTCCTTCTGAGCTGAATTAATTAATTACAAGTAACAAGTCAGGTGTGAACTGTCCAATCACATCAAAACAAACTGCTTTCACGCTTGAAAGAGAATGAGATTTTCTTAAATACTTTAATGAGGTGTTAACAAAATAAGTGGTACAGTTTATTATTCCAGTCAGTTGATAGTGTTTTTCAGTGTGCATATTAATACACAAAACATACAGAGAGAAGAAAAAAACAGGTCCAATTCAGCCCCCCGATGCTTCTTTAAAGCATATTAGCACATCATTTTCTTTTTTCTGGGAATGCATCGAGGGCCTTAAGCGATTCAATCATTTCTAACGCCGGGTTGCTAACGAGATCCTCGCAGCTCCAAACCGGTGTGAACATCTGTGAAATAGTAAGCGAGTTGAAGCGTGCATGGAGTGGAATGAGAGAGGGTGATGCTGCATACGAGTAGCCTGTTTAATGTCATCATTTGGTCATTATGGTCAAAGGTCCTTTCAGTTTAGTCCACAAACAAAAAACACGTCCAGACATGATGTTTAAAAAAAACGCATCACCCCAAAAACCGGGCGCCGTGTGGAGTAAACACAAACCTCATCATGCATCTGATCAGGCTTGAAATCCCCAAAAGGGCTGAAAGAAGCCACTTTACGGTGACTGTATCGAAAAACAATGCTCACCGATGCTCAGTTTGTTCAATGCAAAAATACATCAACGGAATATCATAACCAGAAAGGCAATATATAACATTTAACACAAGAAAAAGAGCAAGAAATCAAACAAGAAAGCGAGAAATAGTTTATACATGCTGCAGTTAGAGTAGTAACATGCGTTTACCTCGTCTGTTTGGAGATCGCCAAGAGGAACACTCATTTTAGTGTCTTATTTTGGTCCTGCATTGAAGAAAGCTGTTGTGTTTTCACCTCTCTATACAGAAAATGTCTCCTCCATTCACAGTTGTAAGTATCTACAACAGTGTTCAATAATGTTCCCTGCTCCAATCAATCTTCAATCTAAAACGAGGAAACAAGTCCAACCGTCTTAAAACAACTTCTGGAAAACTCTGATTCAACACATTGTGCACATTCTATATAGATGACAGTACTCTTAAATAAAAATATAGTAATAAAACAAAGTGTTCTCATCCTTACGCTACAGAAAACAGATAATCAGAAACTTTCTTCAAGAATATCCCATGTGGTATAGAGTTTTAAAATGGCTTACTATATATGCTCAAAGGATTCTCTTTCATATTTACAAAATAAAATGCATATCTTTAGCATTGGGAGGTCCTGCGTACCATCACAGTCATTCTTTTTTCCTTTAGTTTGCAGAGTCCGGAAAGCTAAAACTGTTGGTCGAAGGCACTGACAAATGTCCTTTCATCAGTGCTGCTGATTAACATGATACAAAAATAATTGAGAAAAAAATAGACACTTAAGGACTAGTGGTTACAAATGGCAGAAAGTGAAAGACATTTGGCAAAGTTACTGTTTCATCTGGTCCCAACAAAGCAAAGTCAGGTTCTTGTTGCTTCCTTTCGTGTGATTGATTGCGACCATGCAAATAAAGGCAGCGATGATATGCGAGTAACAGAGGGATAAAGCGACCGTTCACACACACTCCTCCGCAGACATCAGCAGAGGGTTGATGTACTCGAAGCCTTCAAACTCAGACTGGTCGATCTTCTTTACAGCATCACTGGGGGAAAGGCAAACACATAATCAATCAGTCTTAACCCTTTAATAGGCATCGTAACTGTCTGCTTGACCTTTGGTCCACTGACTTTCATTCAAATAAAAACCTCAAAATCAGCTTAGAGTGGTGGTAGGAACAAAATTTCAATAAAAAATTCTTAGTGTGAAATTTAAAGAGGCCAAACAATGTTGATATCTGAAAGCAATTTTTTGATTTCTCCACTAAAGTTCCTATAGACACATCTCTTGGTGCTGATTGGCTGCAAGTCTGTTTTGGGACTTGGTCATTTTGCATGTAAAGTCGAAATACTCTCACTGACGCCTCTGCATGAGTTAATTTTTTATGTGACCATTACTTAGAATGCATCACTTCAACTTTTCCATGGCAATGCCACAACACCAGATTTATGTATATCCCATTTTATGTATATTCTGCAAATATTGACAAACATCCTAATTTTATTGAGAAATATCTGATATGCCAATACTAAAATATGTGTAAGGAAATGGACTAATTTAAATGTCTAAGACATAAAATGAATGTAAGTTGTCTGAAAACACCAACAATATTAGATTTATGACATTATTATCCAGCAGCTGATCATGTGACGCACTGACTATTAATCACACCAGTGTGATCGTGCGCATCAAAGAGTTAACCACTATTCTCAAAAAGAGACAGGCTATAAAATATCTTCCAGAATGTTTATGTGTAAGCACACAGACTTTATTATTCAAAAACCTTAATAAAGATCATATTGATGGGGGATCAGAGCTGCTGGATTTAAAACATGGTAATTCATCATCTTCACCCAAATTACATGAAAGTAACTTACTGTTTAGCTGAGAAATGAACAGAGTGAAGGTTATTGCACGATGAATCCAAAATTTTCGCCTGTAATTTTTGCACATTAAAAAATAAATTCAACCTCACGTTGTGTCTATCCTGTTGACAGACTGCCTCTGAAACTTTCGTCCGTTATAAAAAAAAAAATTTAATCGGGTTTGATTTTTTAATTTTTCACGTCCAAAAAGACGTTTTGAGAGGCGTTTTGACAGTTCAGAGCCACCATACAAGCAAAAGGCAAAACACAAAATCCCCTTACTTGAGCCACAGATAACTTTATGACAAACACAGTGCATGATATAAGACAAAACATGTCAAAGAGTTGAAAACCCATATGTCTGAATCAGTGACTAGTTCACTTCTAACCTGCTGCTGTTTGGGCTGTGTGTGTCTCTGTGTATGTGTCCATACATTTGACGTACTGTCCATAGACATTATAATAGAAAGACACCTCATGTTTTTTTTCGGTCCGTTGCTCCAATGTCAATGTGGCCGCCATTTATTCTAATGTCTATGGTACTGCAAGTCTCTGTTCAGTCTATGTGAAGCATCACAAGCAATGTATCAAAATTCCACTGATTTTCTAAAATAAGTGTTGCATTTACATTCCTCTTTCTTTTTCTACTTCAGAAAAGAGAGGAGAATAAAGTATCGCTGCTTGAATTGACTCCGAAATGTTTTGCATTTTTTTACTGAATGGATTAATTAACACGCATCGGACTCAGTATGCAAGCATTGTATTTGTTCGTCTTACACACGAGACGTTAAACCGAGGTCCTGACTCTTTGTGGTTAAAAATCTCATGACATTTCTTGTAAAGAGCAGGGGTGTAACCCCGGTGTCCTGGTCAAATTTTCTTCATCGGCCCTTACCCATCATGTACTCCCAATCATCCCCATCCAATGAATTGGCTTTATCACTATCTCTCCACTCCACCAATAGCTTGTGTACAATAAATAAATGCATACGTAAATTTTGGACTTCAGTGTGCAAAGACCTTAAACGTTTTAGTAACATTAACAGTGTGACACACATCGTCAGATAATGTGTAACATGATTATCATAGACTATCATAAACATTAGCGTGACGTTTTACAAACCAATAAATGTTATGTTTTGCTAGCACTTGGGTAAATTAAGGCTGAACATTATATCGTTTAAGCATCGATATCGCAATGTGTGTATCTGCAATAGTCACATAGCAGGATTAGATTATTTTTAAGATTAAACTATAAGGATATTATTACATTTTATTGTTATTAAAACTGTTTATACAATAATAAGCATGTTGTTTTACATTTGACTGTTCGATTTCTGTACATGAATACTCTTAGACTTAACAAAAAATCATAAAGTATCGTTTATCCATTTGCTTTTGCTTGTAATTTTTAATAATTTATGCAGATCCACTGCATTAAATCATCCCAGTCAATCTACATTTCCAAATAGAGCTAATAAATTCATCTGGTAAAATTATATTCATATCACAATATATATTGCAGTAAAATAAAATATCACAATGTCAGATTTTTCCAGTATCATGCAGCCCTAATTTAAATGACTGAAACCTAAAATTAATGTCATTTTTCTGAAAACACCAACAATGTTACATTTATGATATTATTATTCAGCAGCTGATTATGTGACACATTGATCATTTTAATCACACCAGTGTGATCGTGCGCATCAAAGAGTTAGCCACTATTTTCAAACAGAGACAGGCTGTAAAATATCTTCCAGGAAAACTGGGTTATGTGGAAATGAGTGAATCGAGTCTGTAATGTGTCATCATACATCGTAAAAAGCAATATTACTTCCTGATGAAAGCTGCATTGCTGTGGTGAAGATGTGAAGTAGATCAATGGCGTCTGAGCCTGTGATTCAGAAAGCAAGAGGCGTGACAGTGACAGATGTACATGAACAGACACTCACTCATCGTCAGGCGTGAGCTGAATGGGCTCGTTGGTGAACTGGGCATCAAAGTTATCCAGACCAAACTCGCCCGAGATGTTAGGTTTGAACGGTGGAACTACTTGCTTCTGCTCCATCTGAAATACAGGTAACATGAGTCAAATAATGACTGAAATATACTCATCATAATGAGGTTACTACTTCTTAAAGTTAATTAACCATTAACTATAAAGAACAGATGTTTCAGTTAAGGAAGCAAGAATTCTACATGTACATGAGCCAAAAATGACGTATATTTTAACCATGATTTACTAAAGACAATCATGATAAGATCATTCAGTGTAGCAATAGTTTATACACCTAAAAAATCCTGTCATATTAAGAACAAGAGTCACTGGAAGACATATTAAAAGGTTCAGCCCAAAAATACTACTTTAGATACCTCATCCTTTGTAATTATCCTTCCAGCCACTATATTTTACCCTTTTGTTAGTGGGTTTTTAATTCAATACAAATGTACTACATTTAAATATTCTTTTATATATGTAACAAATATATGTTCACTTATTCCTTTATGTAATACATGAGAAAGAACAACATTAAGCATTTTCATTTTGTCTGTTTATGCTAAAATAACACACAAATTTGTCAATTGTGCTTGACATAAATCTTTTTGAAGAATAAAAATGAGTGATAATAATTCTCTGATATTTTTTATTTTGTTACTTTGAGCAAAAACTTAATACTGAGTTTTTTAGGGCTGCTCTTCCCAGCTCTTACTCTGTCCTTGCTGTAAGGTCAGGATTAGCTCCCCCTGCAGGCCACCACAAACACCGCAGTCTGTCTGAGAGCAAAGTGTAATCTGATCGTTCAAACTGTCTGACCGCTACAGCTGTCTGTGTGTGTGTTGCCCAGACAAAACAGGGACAAGAGGTCACTGTTTGTCTGAGTCTCATCTGCTGGTTTGACATCATTTAAACCTGCCTCACATGATACAGTTCACAGTCTCAACCCTAAGAGCAGAAAAATCAATAACATGACACCTTATCACCTTCATTGTATCACTGCCCTTACACGTGATCATGATACAACCACAATAAAATAAAACACTCAGACTTTAATACATTCTACAGATTCAGATATAGTATACCAATATGTATTAGTACGGAAACTCGACAGAAATCAAAAAAATAAATTATAAACCGCTTGAGGATTTGCTGAATTTAATATCCATTGGTTAAAGTAAAACACTAATATTGGTTTAATTCTAAAAAGGTCTGAAAAAAAGTCTCAATTTCAACTTATTTTGTCTCTATAATAAACACTTTCATTTGTTGTGATTGAAATGCAGGGTTGTTATCCCATACATTATTGATCTCTTGACTTTTTTACAGTTAAAACATTGTCATTGTGTTGTAAAATAACTAAATCTAAAAACATGCAATTTTTGTTATTTAATGCTAAAAAAGTATTTTAAATTTGATAAAAATCTGTGCAAATTAAACAAAAAATGTAATCTGGAGGATTTTAAACGCTAATGCTGTCTAAACTAATGCTCAAGACACAAAAAACCTCAAAAAAGTACTCCAGGGTGTCTTAAAACCTTTAATTTTGACGCCACAAATAAGTTCTTGACTTTTAAATCTAACATATGTAATCTTAAAATACACCCCTCACTTTTCTGTTTGTGTAAAAAAAAAATATACACAAAACTAATAGGATGTGTTTATAATGACTCATTTTTGGGCGAGCTTTACTTTCAAAGCTGACGCTGCTGAAATGCTACTTGAAGTGGTAAGAGCTCACGACCAAATTACAGGAATGACTAATCAAATGAAGGATTCCTCAAGGTCATAAACAACAGTAAACAGCTCTTCAGGCTCCAGTAAGTCCTCTGTTTAGTTTCACTAACGTCAGGCTAGAGAGAATGACTCATTGCTTCCTCTGCGTCTCAAGTCAAAACATCCAAGAAGACAGATAAAGGAAACGGAGATAACAATGACTCACAAGATCCCAGTCTACATTTCGGAAAAAAGGATGGGCCATGATGTCTGCGAAGCCTGTCTGAGGATGACATCCCAGCCGTTCCTTCGACTCCTACAAAAAAAAGGACTAAATGTCAGTGAGAAGAAATAAGATATATTTTAGTTCTTTTTTGCTCTAATTGTCCAGCTAATTGTTTGCTAAAAGTCTAATTTGATATTCATCTTGGGCCTCATGTATCAACGCTGCGTACGCACAAAAACTTTGCGTACGCCAGGATTCACGCTCAGAATCGCTCACGTTTGGATTTACTAACAATGAACTGAACGTGGGAATGTGCGCAGGTTCACGGCAGCTTTCTGGCTGGCGTACGCACATTTTTTGTGCGTGTCTGTTTTATTTCCATTGGCGACTCCTAGAGGCAGTTGTGTTAAATTCCTCTCTACAAAGTGTCTGAGCCTTGCAATGGCAGCTGTATGAGACGGGTTCATCTAGTAGGTATACAAGGTTTCCATACCATACAGTTGACCAGCTAAACATTAAAGCACAATTTGCAGCGGTCGCCTGTTTTCCCAATGTAATCTGAGCGATCTACCGCACGCACATTGCTATAAAGACACTATCTGAAGATGAATTTGCATGAGTGAATCAGAAACATTTCCATTCAATTAATGTGCAAATAAAATATGATGCACAAACTTATTGATGATTCCTACTTGTCTTTCTCGTGATAAATAGTGGGCAAAATCTGATATGTAGCGGGGAAAAAAGAAGAAAGAGTTCATCAGACGCTGGATTCGAGCCGAGTTTATGCTCGAACATGTCAGTACATGATCACATGCGTCTTACGAGGTGCGCCACTGAGACTGTTAAGGGTACTACAACATTTTACAGATATAAACCACACTATTTATTTTTTAAATGCACTCAGTGCGATGTTCAGACCCAACTGTGTTAACCGCATCAGCTAAACTCTCCCACTCTATTTTTTTTCTTTTGTTGTTAATTCCGGAGAACAAACTTGCAAATAACACCGCTTTTCTCCGGTCTACCTCCGAAAGCAGCACCTCCATTTCACATTCTGTTCAAAGTTTCTCTTTTTGCTTGCTTTTGCCATTGCTTTTTTGTTGGGTTTTTGCATTAGCATAGTCATTAGCATATTCATACGGGGGAAGAGGCAGGGAGGGGTTTTGTGCTCGTGCATGTTGCGCTCAGTTTCACGTTCATTCGGATGTACAAAAGAATATGCGTGAGATTCGGCGTACGCAGTGTTTCATACATCTGAATTTTTCTGCGTACGCACATTTACAGCTTTGTGCATACGCAATGTTTTAGTAAGATTTCCACGCAAGTCTTCGTACATGAGGCCCCTGGTCTTTGTATGAATAAAACAGAAACAGTATTATGTACAATATTAGACTAAAAAGGAGGATCTTCATATTGCTGCTTTTCTGGTAATTTAACTTGCTTCTATTGACCTCATTTGTGAGTTGCTTTGAAAAAAACATCTGCTAAATCAATAAGTGTAAATGCAAAGAGATGAACAGACACACAGAATGATTAACACACAACAGAAGGAAATAAAGTAAAGAATGATTATGGCAGCACTATAACAAGCTCATCTGACGTAAGGACATTAGCATTGATCTGTCTGGTCTGCTTCACCTTGTTGAGGAATCCCTTCAGCACGCTTGCGGCTTTGACCGATAACGATCTGGGAATTCTGATCTGCTTCTCCAAAATGACTGCAGAAGAAGTGTAAAGGAAAACATGAGACACGCACAGAAAGACAAAGCATTTTTGAAACGTTCATGCTGCCAGTCATGTACCTTGGAAAAGATAATCCTCTGTGTTTTGGTCAGGGTTATCAGAGCTGCCGACTATGTCGAAGGGAGATCTTCCAGCCATCATCTCAAACATCAGGACGCCCAGAGCCCACCAGTCCACACTAAAACCTGGACACAAATAACATGCATCATTCTAAGGCTTCATACTGGTATAAATGTAATCGTCAGTGGGGTTATGAAGCAATCGCTAACTATAATAAAGGTTTCAAAGGTGCAGTATGTAGGATTGATTGAACTAGGTATTGCAGTCCAAATTCAAAATATTGAAGTTTGTTTTTTCTCACTTAGCCCTTCCGCTGACACAAAGGTTGCCAGATTGATTACAACAACAGGAGAAAGAGTGCCTTCAGTTTAGCCTTTCACTGTAAACGGATCAGCTAATGTTTATGTTTGTAGTTTTTTGCTAAATAAAAACTAGCTCATGTAGATATACAGGTCATATTTTGGCAGCTCAGAGAGCCAAAATATAATGAGTAAACTTGCAGTGGGGGGAGTTACAGAGACCAAAACATTGACACAAAACTCCCATTTTCAAAAGGAGAATAACTGACTCTAGCATCATTTTTCAGATAAACAAGTATGTTCATTAAGTATTCATCTTAAATGTCTGCATATATAACATATGGTATTTTTAAGACTCAGAAGAGCCATAAACTTACATGCAGCACCTTCATGCATAAGCAAATTTGTGATTACAGCGTTAGCAAACATAGTTGCTAACTGAAAATCTTCATAAAGAGTCTCTGCTGTGTGTGAATTGAGTTTACCATAGTCTTCTCCTCTCAGAATCTCTGGTGCAATGTAATTGGGAGTTCCACAGAAAGTGCTGGTTGTATCTCCTGGTCTCAGTCCCTCCTGTGTAACAGATAACAATAATGAAACCAAAAAAACTTATAACACACATTAGCTATGTTTCCATGCACCTATTTTTATGCACATTTTGGATACAAGCAAAAAAAAATTTTGATTAATGGAAATGTCAAGAAGCGCATCAATTTTAAAACGAGTAGGACAAACTTTTTATTTTATAATAAAACTAAACTAGGATGGAAACACTTTTACCGAACAAATTCCAGGTTGCGCATTAAAACTGGTCATGTGATTTTGTTATGAGATCATGTAATGAAAAAAATATGTGCGAATGGAAAAACCAGCAGGCTGAGCTCACTATAAAACATCTGAAATGTTGTTTTAGTCATTCTAAAACGCCTTAACCGTTTCAGCATTAGTGTCATTATATCATTAATCTTCGCGTTTCACGCCTTTAAACGCCACCACATGTTCACTGCGAGTCAGTTTTTATGATCATTTGTGTTTTTGTTTTTGGGTAGATTAAAAGCTTTCATTATTTTTAATATAGATGCTTTTTAATACATCAATGCACTATATTATCTAAATGATACTTTATTTCATTTTAAATTATTAATTTAATTTAATTTATAAATGTACAGGTTTATACTTCCTAAAATCATATCATTTTTTTCATTAAACAAAAAGGTTGCAGTAATAAGAAGTTTATTACCAGCAGTGCACCAGTATTTTATTCAAAAGCAGGTGAGGTTTGTGACATTAAATGTTATTAGATGTCAGACAGTACATCTTTTTCTAAAACTTTGAGTTTGTTTCCACTGCTGAAAAAAGAAAAGCAGTGCCCAGTATAAACGAATGCACTCTTTAAAGATTTCTCTTAAAAATGAATACCATCTCAGACCCCCTAGTTTTTTCAAGATTTCACGATCGCTAAATCCAACACAAAATCAAGAAAAATTCGTAAATTTTAGTGATCCTGCAAAACTCTTAATTAAACGCAAAATGATTGCAAAATAAATAAATAAATAAATAAATATATATATATATATATATATATATATATATATATATATATATATATATATATATACATATACATATATATATATATATATATATACATATATACATATCTACATATATATATATACACATATATATATATATATACATCTTAAAACATCAAATTCCAAACCATATAATCACATTATATTTATTTTCAGTTTATTATTAATTGTATTACGTGACTAATAGATGTTGTTGCATGCGCAGCGCACATCATGTATTTGAGGTTCTCTTGAAAAATGACGTTTCACCTGCGTCCTTACAATCATTACATTATATGAGAGTAGGCAGAATTGTTTTGCAGCCTGTGCAGTAAGCAGACACGGATGAAGCGCCAGTGATTTACATTTGAAGTCAATGCAAAGACTAGATTAGGCATCCTGTGGCACGAATTAGTCTGTGCATTTAATGCACTTCAGACTGAAAAAAAAAAAAAAAGAGCAAACATCTAACAAACAGAGCAATGGAACAGACAGAAGAACAAGCAGCTTACAAAGATGGAGGTTGATTCAAGGATGACGGCCGCTGGACGTGACTGAATTGAAGGACATTATTTGTGCTTTACATCTATGGCTGGTAATACGATGTGAATAAAATCGATAAATGTTTTTGTTTGACTCTTTTCCTGCAGGTACCGAGAGAAAACGCTTCCTTGCCATTGATGAGTTTTACGTTAATCTGTTTTTAAGGTGTATTACAGTAGGGGAAACCCTAATGTATGTCCTGAGTGAGGTACACAATGTCAGATGCTCCGGAGAGTAAAATCTGAGAGAAAGTAAGATCATGGATAAAAATAAGAGTTATACAACCTTCCTTTGACTTAATCCTTACTGTTTTAGATCTTGTCTTGACAAGAGACCAAAATAAAGAAGCTTTATTTTTATGATTTGTGTCATTCTTGTGTCAATCATTGTCAGATTGCACACCTAACAAAGTAGGCAACCTAATATGGTAAATATATATAAATTTATAAAAATAACTATTTTTTTATTGACAAATTTTTCCTAAAATTTCTGGGAATTACCACCACAAAATATATATATTTTCTAAAAAAAGTGAAAACTAGGGGGTCTGCTATTGAAAAGGATTCTATACAATAAGATATTTGTGTCCATACATTACAGTAGTCAGTACTAAAGCCAAAACTTACTTAAGAAAATACCTTAAGATTGATGGGCAAAAATAAGTACCAACTAATGAATATCTTAAGGAAAATGTAAAATAAATCTTTAATACAGAAAAATCAAGAGAACCACAAAAATATAGAAAATTGTATTGAAATTTTTCAGTTTGTCATTTTTTTGACAACATTAAATTTAAATGCATTTTTTATTCCTAAAAATGTCAGGTGATCACACTCTTATTTTAATAAATATTTAATAACTGTATTAAATATTTAACTGTTTTGTTTAAATGGACCAAAATACATACATTTTCAATATCCACAAGGACATGTATAAAAATTCATTTTCTAAAGGTGTTGTACTCATTCAAAGGTTACCATCAAAATTTTGGTACCCAACTTTTTTCACAATTACTTTCTGTTTGGAGCAAGTGGAAAATTTAACCAATGACCACATTCAGACTTACCTTACACATGCCGTAATCGGTGAGTTTGATGTGTCCCTCTGAATCCAGCAGAACATTGTCCAGTTTCAGGTCCCTGTAAATAATGCCACGCTCATGGAGGTAGTTCAAGGCAAGACTGATCTCTGCAGAGTAAAACCTGCGAGCGGAAAGAACAAGACACACAGTAAGTGACCTCATTTTTGTTTCTGTTCCTGTGGCGAGGCGTTCAGACAACGTTAAAAGTGTTATGCATTGGATGTCCTCAGACCTGGCGTGCTCTTCCGGAAGTTTCCTCTGCCGCTGCATGTGGAACATGAGATCCCCTCCATTCACATACTCGATTACAAAGAACAGTCTGTGAAAGAACAGCATTAAATAATCATTAGCCCCTATTATCAGACAAAGACACAGTTCACACTTAACTAAAAGGCTCAACAATAAATGGCCTAAAGGGCACTTATATTGAATTTTGGGTGTACAACTTAAAAAAAAAAAAATTTTACTTTTTATTCTCACTACATCTTACACTTTTTATACATGTATTTTAATGATGTCTTATGACTAGGCTCACATGGAATCTGCGTACGCAGAACTCTGCAGATTTTCCGCAGATTTTTAGCCCATCATTAATTCTGTTCATTTACCCGAGTAAATGTGTGTAAATCTATATTTATTTAGTTTTTTAATTAAATAAAGTAATATTATTGACTAATGTAAAAATGTTCATCTTATTTATGTACAATGCAGTTCGTAAAGTATTATTTTCTGTCTTTTAGTAGATATATTAGATGAGAGACTTGCTTTGTTTACCAAATAAAGTGAATCTAATTGGATTTGCATTTTAAACATTAAATCAAAGGTAAAAAGATATAATTTTTTATTTTCACATTAAGGTTTTAGTTATAATACTCCCAAAATCATTCCGCAGAAATCCGTAGATTTTTACCAAAATTCTCTGCAAAAATAGCAGAAAATGTTAGCAGATTCAGTGTGGCCCTTCTTATGACTAAATGAACATTGATGTGGCAAAAAAAAAACACTCTTCAAGGCTGCATTTATTTCAGTTGTAGTAATAGTATTTTTTCATCTTTAATGCATTTGTAAATGTCATTTTTTCCTATGATGACAAGGCAGAATTTCCAACAGCCATTAAATCCAGTATTAAGTGTCACAAGGAGTTTCACAAATAATCCTATTATGCTGAACCATATCCTATGGTGCAGCACAAGTGTATTTCTTATTTTCAACAATAAAAACCGTTTAGTTGCTTAATATTTTAGAGAAAGCTGGGATGAACTTATGACCATGAATGTTGTTCTAAAATATGCTTGTGAAAAATATTATAAAAAGATTTTCAGAAGTATAAATCTGTAAAATTGACTAAAAATAGGAATAAATTAATTTGAATAAAAATATTTTTTTGCTAATTAGTAATATTCACAATATTATATTCGTTTTTACAATGACAATCAAGAAACAAAAACACAGTTTACACGAATTTCATAATATAAAAGGAAATGAAATACAATCTGTATCATATCATCAGTAAATACAAATACACAAATTATAATTAAATACATTACAATACTTTGAAAAATATAAAGGCGGGTAAAACAATCTAACTTAAACATAATATAAACTAATTCTAAATTAACTTACTGACTTTAACTAAATTATTAGCTCTTTTTTAATGGAATGCTTTTAATTAACTATAGCTAATTATTAATTTAATGACCATGGAATGACTACACCCCAGTCGAAAATTATTTTTGAACATGTCTCATTGCTTTTAGCTATATATTTTGGTACATTTAAACAAAACCATTTTATTAAATAATAATTTAAAAAAAGAGTGTGCTTACCTAACATCTTTAGGAATAAAATATGCTTGTGAAAAATATGATATTAATATTCACAAGTATAAATATATATAAGTGTAAATTAATAAATTAATGTCAATAAAACTATTATTTTGCTGATTTAGTAATATTCACAATATTAATGAGTTTAACGATGACAATCTAGAAATGAAAATACAGTTTACAAACGTATTCAATTAATTTAGTGTCATATTATAAGATGAAATTAAATATTATGCATTTAAATACATCTGTATTACAAAACTATAAAAACTTTTGATCTACACAAATACAAAAACACATAATAATAAAATACGTTACAATACTTTGAAAAATATGAAGACGGGTAAAACAATCTAACTAAAACATAGTATAAAATAATTCAGTTCAAATATATAGCATCTCATTTAAAAAAAAAAAAGTGTTAATAAATCAATAATTATTCAGTCATAGTTAAAGATGCTGTTTGTAAGTTGTTGACTCATTTTGAAGCATAAAAAAAAATAAAATGTTTGCAGATATTTAAGAAAATGCCAAGTAAACATTCTTGTTTATCTGAAAAACAATGCTGAAGTCAGATATTCTGCTTAAAAATGTGAGTTACGTGCCGGAACGCCTGTCTTTGTTTTGCTCCTATAACCCGCCCAATGCCAGATGAGCCAATAACATTCCAGCACCCTGGGTTGCCTTGGTGGAAAACCGCATATTTCATTCATTCATTCAGAAAGGATCTCAAAGCATGCGCCCGTGACCGAAATGCGACCTCCGGTGGACAGTAGAAGACTCCGAAATGAGACGCAGATTCAGAGTTCTATATGAGGTGGTTATTAATTAGCAAATAATATAAACACTACGACCATAAACATTAGGTGAGCAGATTACATTGTAACCCTATGGTCCAACAACCCACTACGTGAAGAGATTTGCAAAGATAAGCAATTTGGCTCTTTGCACAAGACAAACACGACAGAAATTTAAATACAGCCATTCAGAAACACAGAATATGCACTCACACAAGAAATGGTAAGGTTTATCATCTAATTAATACATATTAAACCTCTTTAACATTATTAAATGTAGAAGCTGAGTCATTGACATGTGTTGGTTTTGAGTCACAGTTCAAAGTTCAATTTCAAGCGGCTTATTTTATTTTCGAGATCTGAGGTGAACAATCTGCTGCTGCTTTCAATAGTATGGCAATAAATGTCATTTAAAATGGTATTCAAATTCACATTATTAGTATTTAACACTAAATAAAGCACATGAGGTGTACCTGAGGAGATCACTGTCAGCTTTCAGTTGTTCAGCTATGAGAAATAGAAGTTGTTTCTAATATATCAATTCAAGGTTTGGTTAGGACAAAAACTTTTAACATTGTAAATATTCCTTCTATTGCGTGCCGTTTCTTTCATATACAACACTTGCTCCTCTTTGTCTTTAATCTGGCAACATGCGTTTGCATTTGTTTTGATCCAGGAATGCATTACCTAGTTCAACCACTTGGTGTCAAACTTACAAACTGCACCTTTAATCAAAGGTGTTCCATAAAAAAGGGCTAATAATTTAGTTAAAGAAAACAATTGAGAGCTTAACTGCATAAATTGTAAAATAGAATTAATATGAACCCATGTTTAAAACAATCGTGAATAACATAACAATATATTTGATTTGATGATCTAAAAATGTGTGCAGAGATGGACAGACCTGCTCTCCGTCTGGAAGCAGGAGTGAAGTCCCACAAGGAAGGGATGGTTTGAAGCCTGCTCAAACACATGCTTTTCAGTCTGAACCCAGTCAATATCCTGAAAAACAAGAAAGAAGAACAAACATCACACACACACACACACACACACACAAACACAAACACACAAAATCAATCTCCCATTGAAAAGCAGAGCATTCTTTCAGTCAGTAGGGGAAACATTTGGAAGGACATTCAGGACAGTATTGAGCAGAGGCTCCTCGCAAGGCTGAAAACTGATAAAGGTTTTAAAAGACGGGGGCACCAGGTCTTCCCGAGAAGCTGCTCCTGTATGTGAGGAGACTCATAATGGACAGATACAGAGTGAAAAACTAAGACCTTTCATTGACAGCTTGGTAAAAATCCCTCTGACCGTGAGACTTGCATAAAGAAGCACTGAGGGGCCAGTAGAGCACAGCTGCCATTATTGACCATCGGCTTCTGCTGTCAGTTCATCACACAAGCCTTAAGTGCGGCTAATCATCGTTAAATGGTCACTTCATCAAGACCCTGTCTGTTTGTGTGCACTTCAACACATTCTGGAAAGCTTATATCCAACGACGCCTCTTTGCTTAATTTATTCAGCATAGTCATGACTTATTTTGCTTTTGTCAGGAGAAATATTTTATTTAGTAAATTTCATGAAGTCTGTGTAGAATGTGGTTTATTTGAACCAATTATGATTCACAATTAGAGCTGTAAATTTCATTTAAACGGTAGGGGGCCAAGAAATAATACAATGTAAAGCAATGCACAGCTAAACAATATGCTAATTGTGGCCTTTAAAATTATACCCAGTCGTCACAAATATAACAATGCATGGGAAATGGCTTTGGCATGTTAGTTGCAGTGCACTACGCATCACACTATAGTAAACAAGCTAATGTTAACTAGATAAATAATATTTTAATCGCTAATACAGTGGATTCAGGGAAAACTACATCAGTAATCAGCATTTTTGCAACCAAGTTATGAACGAGTCTGCATCAACTCTATTGATGAAAATCGCTTTATTTTAAGTGACTAAAATACCCTACTTACTGGAGTCCAACATAAACTAGGCCCCAGCCACAAACCTGACTCGTGTGTGTGTGTGTGGTGTGTGTGTGTGTGTGTGTGTTTTTGTGTGTGTGAATTAGTATAGACGAACTGGGAAAGCATGCAGTGGTCCAAACCACTGTGAGCAAGGGGAGGGGGAACTCAACGGTTTATAAACGCACTCTTTGTGTTTGTTTTCTTACTTATGCAATTATTTTAGGTATACATACATATATTTTTCACAATAGAGAGTAAGATTTAAAAAAAAAATGTTTTGGGGACAACCCTCAGATGGAAGACATCTCTCCGTGTTTGATTTTCTTATACATACGATTTTCTTATATACGGTTATGCTGTCGGACTGTTGTATAAACGCAACATCACACTTTTAGCAGTGTGATGCGGCTGTATATTGTCACTTGTGGGACACAAAGGCATTCGGGCTGTGGACTCGTGCCAACGCACGCCTCCCACCAGTGCCGATATACAGCTACATCGCACTGCTACTCGTGTGATATTGCTTAATATAATTTCAACAGATGACTAAAGATTGGCAATTATTTTAGAAACAAATGTAAGTGTATTTGCTTAAAATATAACAAACAAATTTCCAGTAAAGATAAAAACAAAAGATCAAAATTTCAAAAGAAATAAACACTGCTTTTCTGGTTCTGTTTTCCTTCTGTATAGTCTGACCATGCAAAACTAAATGTAAATAAAATACTGCACAGTCATCACTGTATAAATTAAATACAATTAATATTTGTAAAGCTGCAAATGTTGGTGTTTCTTGTGCATGAATGCTCTCTTGTTGTGTTTAAGCCTTTGGTTCAATCCAACTTTGGATTGATTTTGCAGACACAGACAAATTTTCAAATTCTGAGACAAAACCCTCCAGATTGCAGCTAAATGAGGAAATCGTAGATCTCTCTCTTGGCTGTGACTGCTTCTTGACCAAATGCGCTTTTCCCCTGCATGGTACATCTTGGCTCGGCCTGGTTCTGTTCGGTTCAGTGCGGCTTGAATCTTCTCGCTTTTCTTTTTCACTGCAGTTTGATATCGCTTTAATTGGTGCGATTACAGTCATATCATCATAGCTGTGCCGTCTGCACTGCATTGCCATGACATTCTGAATCAGCCCATTCAGCTCTGACAGGCACTCATTTATGATGCTGTGACAATCATTACTTTCAATTTTACATTGTATGTCATTATTGTTCCCCTTGTGTGTGAGCATGTGTGAATGTAAAAAAGCGAGAGGAAGCTTTCGTCTTGTGCAGAAGCGAAATCACCACTTGATTTTTTCGCTGCTTGTTGTCTTTACATTTTCATATAGTTTGGCATGTATGTGTATTTTAGGATTATTTCGGATTAAAGCCCAATACTATTCTATTTGTGTACCCCTACCTTTTGGCCCTTGAAACGGAGTGCAATATGTCATTGCGAGCTCATATGAGATCGATGATCGCACTGCTGTAGTTATTCCAGTTGCACTATATTTTGGTATTTATCTTCAGGAAATCGCCAAAGGCAATAATATCATGTTGTCATAACAATATAATGTGGCAATAAGCTCGTAACTGTACTGTGCATTTACACTGTGGCCATATTCATCTATGCAAAAGAAATCAACATTAACGTTCTACCAGACACTGTAAAAAGGTCATTCCCAGCCGTTAGACTTTTCTGACAGGGTATTCCGAGTGTCATCAAGCATTAGATGTGGAAAGTATGCTGTGGGACAGCTATACAGGAGCTATTATTATGGATTCTAGATTTTATCGTTTATTTTTTTAAAACATCATAAAACATGAATGCCATTATGCTTGTTTTAACACAAAAACACACTCATTTATGTATTATCAATGAATTAAGCCAGGAACAAAGATGGCGGCTTGCAGTTGGAACGTGCAAACAGTGCTAATAATCACTGCGTTTTATAGTTTGCTTTCTCCAGTTAAGGAGCCCATTTTACATTTTTAATACAGGACAGTGATATGGTGAAGAGACATTTTGGTAGGAGAGCAAATATTGTTTAAGAGTCGTTTATATCTACCGTGTACTAAGAAAAACAAACGTAAAAAAAAAAAAACCCAACAAAGCTGTGATGGATAGGGACTAAGCCGAAAAGGAAATTAATGATTAAATATATATATATGTATTTGTGAATAATTTTGTTCCTGTTTTAAAATGTGGAGGTACTGTTTATTTTATACATCGACTGTATTTTGAAGCCATACTTTATTTACCAGCGAGGCCCACAATGGAAACAACCCCTGGGCTTTATTGTGTTTTTATCATCAACAGTTTAATTAAAAAATTTAGGGGCTACTTCTATTTTTGTACAGCTTGTCTAAAATCTGTCAAATAAAAATTCAATTTAAAATTCAATTCAATTCAATCTCCTGACTTCTGTGTGCAGCCATGCTGCTGTTGTAGCTGGTGTATTCTTGGAAATTTTCGTACCCCTCGGTTTCGAGTGTGGTCCTGGAAAATCTCTGTTTCAAGGACTATAGTCCTTACTCTTAGTCCAATGCCTTCAAGCTAAAGAGAATTGAGGCAGGGAAGGGAAAGGGCTAAGGGGTTGAATTGGGATTAGCCTAAGTGCCTGGAGTCTTTTTATCTCACTTCAATATAGAAGTGATTTACAATATAGAAGACGTTTCACATAAAGAAGTGATAAGTGAGCTGTAGCAAACCAAACTGTGGCATAAAATTTTCTATGACAAGAAAAAAAAACACAACATACAGGTAGTTCACAAGTTCTCTAATGCTTGCTTTTAAAGGTCAGGTGTTATTCATTATCCAAAATCATGCTAATGATATAACAGCGGCATTGTTTGCAAGTTCCTATTTTTATGAAATGTGAAAAGTCACCTCGTCATCGTTGACCAGCTCCTTCTTCACCACCTTCATGGCATAGATGCGTTCTGTCTTTTTGAGACGCACCAGCAGAACTTTGGCGTAGCTGCCCCTGCCAATCACTCGCAGCAGGTCAAAGTCTATTAGACCCAAACTGGACACCGCTTTTCCTGATTCCCGACTGCCCACAGCCTGAAGGATGCATGAACGGAGTATTAAACCAGTATCATACAATCATACATTTCTGCTTCCTGGTTTAGATGTTCTTCTCTGTCCTCTCTCTTTGTTTTTCCCTTGAGCCGCTTGATTTCCTATGACTGCCACAGAGCTACAGAGCTCAGGCCCTTAATCAGATGCTAATGACCCTGATGGAAGGTTACTTTATTAGCTGTACGAAAGGAAATCAATAGAGCCGAATGGACCTTGTGCACACCCCCATACCACTGCATGAGTGACAAGTCCAGCCTAATCATCAGTCTGAGAGCGACTGCTGAAAGCTCATCCAATCACACACTGGTCATAATAGCCACATTTACACCTGCAACTAGCTTTTATTTAGACTGATTTCATGAGCAGGTGGAGAGTGTTGAAGACAAACCGAATTTTACAAACCACATTTAAAAACATTAAATAAGCAAGCAGTCATTTAAAGAAAAAAAAAATACAATTGTAAGTCAACATTAACAACTATTGCTATTATTATTTTATTGTGGTTTAAATTATAAACATCCAACTTAAAAATAATAAATAAAAATCATTGATATTCTAATATAAAAATGTCTTGATATTAATACAAATGTATTCTTACAATACTAATATTTATACAAACATTATATTTTCCCAAAAACTCATTTTTTATGATATATTTCCAAATAAATCTTTATCCAAAGGGAAGCATTGAAGATTAGTTGGTGTTGTATACAGAAATATACATACAAGTTGACATTTTACAAATCTAAATGACATCTTTTACATTCTACTGACCCCCAAGTTTGAATGCGAGGAACCCCTCATTTTAAGCTTATTATAAATGGGTATTATTTGGAAAAGATTTAGCTTCTATTCAGTTACTTTATTACCATTTAACACTTATAGTACTGCATTTATTTATTTAATCACATATTTGTTTCCTTATTATTTAATTTTCTGTATTATTATTGTTAATTTTATCTATATGTTAATAATATTTAGCACATTTAACTTGATGTGTTAATGAATTAGTATATTAATGATTTATTATTTATATATAAAATCTACAGATATAAATAATAGATATAACTACTACAACGTATTAATATAAGGGTAACACTACAATAAGGGTTGTATTTTCATTATTGTTAGCTAATCCAATTACTAACATAAAAAATTACAAAACACTAAGCATCACAGTATTTTTTGTGTTAGTTAATGTTAAAGAAAATACATTTGTTTATTGTGAGTTTATGTTACTCTTGCAGTGCATTAATTAATGTTAACAAGCATGAATTTAGATTTTAATAATGCATTAATAAATGCTGAACTATGGTTAATAAATACCGTCCAAGTATACTTAGTTAATTTTAGCAAATACATTAACGAATAAATGCTTACTGTAAAGTCTGACCATAATTATTATATATATTGTAATCAACTTTAGGATTATTAATTTTATTCATCTTAATAAAAGGCTAGGTAATTTAGTAGAAACGTGTGGTTTTATTTGAATAATTAAATGAAGAATTCTTTTTAAACATGGACCCCCTGGAAAACCCTTTTGACACCCTGAGGGTTCACAAAACTGAGATGGACATCTTAGGCAGCAGTATTTTACTTGTTTACTAGTAAATGCATTAGCTGAGATGATGTAGATGCCAGGAGCAAAGCATGTCTTACCTCATGCTCCTCTCCCTCATGATTGATGCTTTCTGTTGAGTTCTTTTTGCCCAGAACTGAAACACAACAAAGAGAAACAAGAAAAGTCATTGCTCAATGCCCTGCAGACATTATTCATTTATACACAATTATTCGCAAGCCGCTAAACCAAACTGGGCACTTTGATAAAGCACAAAACAACAAGGAATTGAAATGTATCTGACCAGCACTGTAACTAAAGCCACAAGCTTGTTCCCGTCATTAATTCCAACAAACAAGCTTAATCTAGTGAGAAGACTCACGCCTGTGGGCTGCTCAATGCATCACTCTGTTTGAGTGCGAGCACACCTAATTACTAAGAGGAAACATCAGCTTAACCCATCCAGTCATTTCAAATCCCTCAAGATGAAAATCAGTGGCGTCAATGAGCCACTATAGATCTTACTGAATCAATTTAGCCACTTAATGAATGCAATAACTCAGATGAGCATTGTTTAACACCTCTGCATTACAAGCTTCTTTTTTAGTCAAATTGCTGACAATAAAACAAAGTCTGATTGACTTTGTATGTTTGCAAACTGATCTGTTGGTAAATGTTTATCTTAAAAAAGGTTGCAATCAGAATATGCACATTTTACAATTTAGGTTCAGGAAAGATTGAACTTAAGTTGCAAAATATGAATACTGAACTGTTTAAATTACTAAACAATCTAAAAGTTGATCAAATAAATACATTGTTTATTTTATCAGATATACGAAAAATCTGAACAAGGTACAAGAGGCTGATTATTCATTGACCCGAGGCAGAATAGTTAGAACTGTTTGAAAGATAAAATAAATCTCAAAAAGGCATTCTTTCAAAAAAATGATTAGTCTGCAATTCAAATTCAAGTAAGAAAGAAAAATCTGATAGACCCGATATAGAATACATATATGACAAAGGCAAATATAGATGAGAGCCTGTCGTACCTTGATCTGGGTGCTCTGGATGAGTCGACCCTGGATCGATTCTTCCGATCATTGGGTCCTAGAAGAATAGTAAGAAGGTCAAGGACAGATAGACTGAGATTCAGAGTATTATTAGCAGTAATAGCATCTAATGTAAAGGTCTTGAACTAGAAAAGGAATGTGAATTGTGAATAGGCTCTCTTTAGAAAGTGCTTAATCCAACATGAATTATGGATTACTTTTAGCTTTCTTTTTTTAAAGTAATAATGTAAATAATTTCAGCAAAAAATCAGCTTTAATGAAGAAAAAAAAGTCACATACATAAAATCAAATATCAATATACATAAATCAAATGAACAACAAATTTTAATTTTAGATGAACAATTTAAGTAAAATGTGAAAACAAAAGTGTGAAATTTGTGAAATTGCATTTAAATCTCTCGGATGTTTTGTTGCAATCCTGAGCTTTATAACCAACCACATTGGTTGGTTTCACTTACATGTTTGTTTGCCATTTCAGATTTTTTTTAAATGCATTTTTTAAAGAGTCATTGAGATATACATATTACTGCTAAAAATACTACAGGTAAAATAAAACCATTATTTATGTCCGTGCACAACTAAAAAATAAACAAATTTAAGTCCATGAATGAAGAAAGGGCAATTTATAGATTTTTTTTCTTATCGCGATTACACTACTCATAAATGTTGTTTGAATTTGCCACATACACGCATTGATCGAAACATCCATTTTATTGTTTACTGAGTTCTTATTCATTTTGCTGTAAAAAATAAACACACTAAAAAGGAATTATGATTGTATTTTTAATAGGAAACTTTGGATTTCTAGTGATGGTTATTATTTTTTAAACTGCAAAATATAATTGAAGCTAGACACCTGGAGAGCCACATATTTTTGGTCAAATAGCCATATGTGGCTAGCGAGCCATAGGTTCCCTACCACTGTTGAAAACAGTTTGTTAATCACTTTTTATTGTTCATTTTTAATTGCTAATAGTTTTAACCATAGAAACCTTAAATTGTAACTTCATTGACACTAATTACATTATTATTTTTATTTTAAGCCTTAAAAGTTACCCTAGTAATATTCCACTCATTTTTTCAATGAGCATTACAATGAGTGGCCTATAAAGGGTTAATTAATTGAAGGATTTGACACAATTGATAAGATCATGATAATAAAAGCTCAATGGAAATCAACAGAGAAGGCAAATGGTGCAAACTATTAGAAAAGCAAACTTCTGACCATGCGAATGCCTCACCTGTATTACCTGTCTACCACATTCTACTGTGACCAGCTTATGGCATTTCTTATGCACCAGAAGCTTACAGTTGATACACTTGTATCCCTGCCTGCCCAGACCCCAGATACGATCTGTGCAGATGGCACAATGAGCACGCTGTACAAAACAAAGTGACAGGCAAATTAAAGCAAACACAACATACTACAGAGAAATAAAAAAATAAAAATAAAAAAAATAAATATATATATATATATATATATATATATATATATATATATATATATATATATATATATATATATATAATAAGAGCATATACCCTGTTAAAGCGTTTGGCCTGAAACGCATGTCCAGTGGCATAGTAGAGTTTCCTCCAACGTCGAGCTCCCCGCCGGTATATAGACTCTGAGTACAACAAGTCAATAAAATCTATGCACCACTTACACAGAATCAATGCAGCCACAAAATGTATTTTTTTTTTAAATATGATATAAATATCAGAAAACACACATACTGTCTTCTCCAGGACAGGGCATGCCAGGTTTTTCAGGGACACAAGGAAACACTGTGGAGAGAGAGAGAGATTGTGAAAAAACAGCTCCTGCATGACCCCTCTGTGACCTCTCCTCGTCTGACAGCGGATAAGGACTTTGGGTCAACAAACAGAGTCTGTCCAGGCCTACAAGGTCAGCCGGTGTGGACAGTGTCTATTGACGGACAGTCGGTGGGGGTGTTTTTCTGAAAGCCCTTGTGGCCAGCCGTCGTCTCCTCAGCATAACTAATGAACTCACCCAGCAGGCAGAAGAACAATGCATCTCTGTCAATTAGGCTTGCATGATACTTGTGATATTGTAAAATGTGATATTGTTGAGTTTTGCGATAACAATATTTCCTGTGATATAACATTTACCAAGAGAAATTTTATTTTATTAGCTATTATTTAAAATCATTTATGTAATGATCCTAGTACATATCTATTTGTAATTCCTGTTTAAAGCAAATAACTATCTGTATATTCTGTTCATATCTATCTGCATGTACCGAATTATTAATGAAAACCTGTTCAGTATGTTAATCTATAAGTAAATCTCTTATTATAGTTAAGAAAACTTATATATTATGTTCACAGTGGATCCATCTGTAAAAATTACCCATAGTTTTCTATAGTTGCACTCATAATGTCTACCTATATCCTGGACTCCTGGATGGACCTAAACCGCATTTCGTTGCCTTGTACTTGTGTAATGACAATAAAGTTGAATATAATCTAATCAAATCTACGAATATAAACAGGTATAATTAACCTAGTTTAGGGGGAAAAAACAAGCTATGAACATTTAGACTTTAAAACAATGTGAAGACTATAAACCTTAACATGACATTTTTTTCTTATTGCCATTTCCCTGCTTCTGATATTAGTATTTATTTTTCAAATCTCTGCTCTGAGGCACTAGATTCACCTTTGGTAATAATAGCATCTACTGGGTACAAAAATAATTACAGGTATAAAAAAGATAAACCCTATATAAATAACCTTTGCATGCAACACAAATGCTTGGAACATAAAATAAAGTGAATTTAAGTCGCACCTCTGTGCAATACAGATATTGCACATACGATTATCGCAATAACAATAATTTTTCAGTATAAGCAGCCCTACTGTCAAACATTACCCGAATACTTTCTCATTTGTCCAATAAGCATCTGAAGACCTGTATGACTCTGTAGGGCTTGTTATGAATAAATAAACAAACACATATACCCGAGCCATAACATCAAAATGTGGAGCTTCATCAGAGCTCATCACTAGGGTCTTGACATGCTTGAAAGAATGCGTGTTATTATGACTCATGTAAAAATAAACTGTTGATGGAAACATTAAGATGTGCATAAATGGAAATCATAAACTGAGTAAAAAATGCACAAAAACTATGATGGAAACACTTTTACCAAACAAATTCCACTATACGAATAAAAAAAAAAAGTCATGTGATTTTCTTTTAAGAGATCATGTGATGGTAAAAATGTGTGTGAATGGATAAACCAGCAGGTTAAGCACATTGTAAAACATCTGAAATGTTGTTTTGGTCATTCTAAAACGCCTTAACCATTTCAGCATCCACGTGCTCCATGTCTCACGCCTTCAAACGGCACCACATGTTCACTGCAAGTTGGGATTGCCTTCTGAGGTGCAAGTCATTTATTAAATAAAGAAAACAATTACGCAAAAAATTCCATTTTTACTGTTGATATTTGGCAGCAGTTAATCAGACAGTGATGATTTTGTTCTCTTTGACTCTGCGTTATTTGCATGTACTTTATGCAATATTCCAGTTTCGCGCATACATTTAATTTGCATCTTTGGATGTAAACATAGCTAATGACAGCAAAAGTTGCCAATTAAAATGCGAAGAACACAAATAATTCTAAAGCCAAAAGGTCAACTAGAAAACCTTCTCATTAAGATTGTGTTACTTTTTTCACATTGTTCAGGTTAAGGTGCATACAAACAATCAGAAAAACTATATGCTTGTTACTATATTTGATAGTGCATTGAAATAATCTCAGCTTTCAAATTATGATAATAATGAACTATAATAAAGTTTATAAACTGGTAAAAGTACAGAAAACACCATTAACAATAACTCCAATTGGTTTATTTCAATGGAACCTTTTCATAAACCTGTTATGAGGCATTAAACAGTTGGGACAGGACAGCAAGTTTACTGTTATTCTCACACAATTGTTTTTTCCTTTTTCTGAAAGTTTTTATACCATCATCGTGGAGTTTTTCTTTTATTATTTGAGCAAATAAGATTTTTTTTCCAAACTTTTTTTGTATTCTCCTATTCTCTGCGCTCTAAGTTTTTCCAATTATGATGACTTCTGCTACTGAGAAACCTGGAAATGTGAAAAGGGTCTATTGTTTCTCTCTTTGATTTGGTCTCTGGTTAATTTCTTCTGTTCAGTCTGTCATGATCAGACATCCACACAGAGTTGCTTAACAGCAGAAACTGAAGAGTAGCTCCACTTAAAAACAACAATGATTGTTTATCATGTTTGTTACAGTAAAACAGTTTGATTTGATAAAATCTACTCTATTAAGTGCTATTTACTAGGGCTGCACAACATTGGAAAAATATAACAAAATTTTGTTATTCTCCAATTATATATTGCAATATGAATACAATTTCTCCAGATGACTTTATCATTTTAGTTAATTGTTTGGGATAATTCTGCAGGTGCATTTGCAAAAAACCTAAGAAAGATCTCTACAAGCATAAAAAAATGCAATAAAAAAAATTATATAAACTGTTATTCATTGTTTTCCTGAATACTAACAGTAGACATAATAATACTGCATAGTCTTTGTTGTATAAATAATACAATAAAATTATTGGTATTTAATTTAAAATTGGTTCAAATTCTTATGCCTGAATGTTTTTAAATCCCTTTAACGGTCACATGCCTCAAATATGAATGCAAATTATGAATTATAATCCAAAATCAACATTGCATATCATGCATTGTTATTGTATATTGTACAGCCCTACTATATACAACAAACAAAGGTAATGTAACTGATGTATCAAATTACATCTATGTCTATTTTCTTATTGCGAAGAAAACCAAACTACATATTTACATTCTGATCTAAACAGTGTAGGATGATGACGGGATGTTCTCTGCTCAGTTTACTGCTGCTCTGGGCATTTAAATTTTTTTCCAGAACAAAAAAAGAACTTTGCTGCGAGTACATCGGGGCCTTAAGACCTGGTGTAAAACTTCATCCCTCATAATTCTTTCAAGAATCGAGAGAGCACAAAAGCAAACGCACTCTAGCTAACCCACATCAAAAGCCAAATCCCAGCATACCGTGAATAATGAGCTCCGAGTCTTTGTTGAGTTCATATAGACGCAAGGCCTCCTCCAGCTCCAGCTGAGAAGAAACGGTGCACGGATCCCCTGAAATGACAAGCACAGAGAACGCTCAAACACAACTCTCCACCAAAGACATCAGCATAACTGACATTGCGAAGATACAAACGAGGCGAGTGAGGGAGAATTTAAGCAGGCCTGAGAAAGAGAAAAGAAACCGAGCGCTCTGATCATATGGAGCGTAAAGAAAATATCTGTTCGATTGACATCATAAAGCCGTAACACGGCCCATGGTGTTGTACGAAGCTGACGTCAATGCTGTTGTCTGAAGAGTAGCCTGTGGCACCAACTTCTTGCACAGACGCACACGGCTTTCAATCAAACATCACAGAGAAGGCAATGAGCGACGGCGGGCATCGCTGCCAAGGCTTGCGCAGACAGACGGGATTAACTTCTCGCCATGACGGCCCGCTCAGATCAGCTATGCTAATGAGCAGCGTGACTCTGGGCTCAGCGTGGCACGGTGAAGATTTTGGTATTTAAATGAATTTTCTTCCATCTCCATTTCCCATCTCGCATGACTAATGCAGCAGTTAATCATCGCGCGCAGTCAATCTTTCCAGCATAAAACCCCGCTCCCTGCTGTGTGTTGCATTCAGATTCGCATTATTCCTCATGTAAAAGCCATCTATTTTAGTTCTGCCGGTGGAGTCCAGGGTAATTCGGAGACTTTAATGCAATCTGCCAAAAGTGGCTTCATTTGTAATATATAAAGTGCTGGTGCAAATGAGGCAGGCGCTTCAACAGAATGGCAGGAGGAAGCTTGTTGCTACGGCGACAGTTAAAGAAACAGAAGGAAAGGCCACGTTTACACCTGGCATTAACATCTGTCTCAAGGGATTTGATCAAGCGGACAGCACTAAATGCAGGTTCAAATAAAGTGCAAAAGATTTTGTGATGACTCGAATCCCATTTGTGGTTAGTTAAACACACACACTTTATTTATATCATCAATGCTGATGCATCCAGGACATACAACACAAAATTACATATTGCATAAGATGCAATAACATATTAAAATATGATAATAACAACAATTTAGTATGTTTAATGTCTAAATTGAATGAACTGTCTTGAAAGAATTCAGACATGATCTACTGGGATTTTCACACACAACCATTTCTAGGGTTTATAGAGAAGGGTCTGAAAAAGAAAAAACATCTAGTGAGCAGCTGTTTTGTGGGTGCAAATGCCTTGTTGATGCCAGAGGAGAATGGCCAGACTGGTTTAAGCTGATAGAAAGGCAACAGAACTCAAATGACCAGTCATTATAACTGAGGTATGCAGAAGAACATCTCTGAACGCACAACACGTCAAATCTGAGGCAGATGGGCTACAGCAGCAGAAGACTACACTGAGTGCCACTCCTATTAGCTACGAACAGGAAACTGAGGCTAAAATTTGCACAGGCTCATCAATATAGTTTGGAAAAATGTTGCCTGCTCTGAGTTTTGATTTCTGCTGCAACATTCAGATGGTAGGGTCAGAATTTGGTGTCAACAGCATGAAAGCATGTATCCATCCTGCCTTGTATCAACGATTCAGGCTGGTGGTGGGGGTGTAATGTGTGGGGGATATTTTCTTGGCACACTTTGGGCCCATTAGTACCAATCGAGCATCGTATGAACACCACAGCCTATCTGAGTATTGCTATGTTTAATACCTAAATTGAATCAACTAGGAGCAAGCAAAATCATGTCTTGAATTAATTCTGGCACTAATATGGCCGTTCAGCATTAGTATAACATCGAAAAGTGCATTTTATTGTTAAACAGTAAAATAAACATTAAACTATTCATGAAGTGACCCTTATTCTCAAGCAACTAAGACGATAGCCTATAAAACAGCTCATTTAGAAAAATGGGTCAATTAAGTGTAATAGCCAAAATTCAGTTTTAACAAGTAAAAGCTCTCTTTGGTTTAACAAGCTGTGTGTAATCATGAAAAGAGAGAGAGGGTCTCTTTAGTGAAACCTGATCTAAAGAAGTCACTAGAGATTCATGTTAACCAGGAGTAAATGTCAATCTGTCTCGACTGACTGAGATCACCTGAGACAGATGCCAACACCTACTGTGAATAGAGCAAAGAGACACAAAAATGAAACAACAAACCTTCCTCATCAATCCATTTCATGGTGAAGAGCTGGTCATTGTCCATGGAGCACATATCACGCACCTCATTGCAGAGTCCCTCATAGGAGATCGAAGGCTCAAAATGTGTGATCATGATGTCCCTAAAACAGAAAAAAAAGTGACATTCATTAAAATCCTACATTTTAGGGCTGCAGGATATTAGAAAAATCTGACAATGCAATGTTTTGTTTTTCTGTGATGTGTATATAATTTCCCCAGATGACTTTAAATACCTCGATTTGGTATGAAACCATATACAGAATTTAATCAAATGTAAAATAGCAGTGCTTAGATTTCATTGCATAAATAAATCAATTGAATATTTTTTATTAAAGACTGGTACAATTTTCATGCCTGAATGCTTTAAACTCTCTTGATATGCTTTAATCACAGGCCTGAAAAACACATGCAAATAAAAAACTTTTGCTTTATTATGGAATAAATCTTCAATAACTGTGGCTCATGGTAAACTATATTCACAAATTCAACATTGCAGATCCTGCAATCTGACTACTACAGATGCACATATTTCAATATCAATGTTAAAACAATATATTGTGCAGCCCTACTCTTGAAAAATTAAGGTGGGGCGAGAGGAAAAATTTATTTAATCAATTCATAGTTCTCTAATATATATTAGGGATGCTCTGATCAATCGGCTGGAGATCAGATTTGATCGGTCCTCACTTATCTGGCTGATCACATGAACCAAACTTAATGTTAGATTACAGGTTTACAAGCAGAGTAATTTACATTATAACTTATTATGCATAAAAAATGCACTTCGAACTTTTTCTTCATTGAGGCATGTTGACTTATTCTTCCATCATTTGTTTCCAAATTGCATTGTCAGTCATGGTACCCAACCCCACCCCTAAACACAACTGTCATTGGGGGATGAGTAAATTGTACTTAACTGTACCAGTGAGATTGTAAGAATTCCCACCCCATCCACTAAATCAAAAACTTCTGAATTGTCTAGAGATAGCATTGGTTATTCATGTTTCTATCCGCATCCCTGTAACAGCATGCAATATTGTGCTTATATAAAGTATGAAAAAGTACGACTGTATACAATATAATTTATTAATCCAAAAATAAACAATAAAGGGTAACATTTTTTATTTTATGACCATTCGATATATATCTATACCATCATAATGCACAGCCCTCCTAAAAATATGATAAATAATTTAGTGTGGGATAATAAGAGAAATCTAAATACTATATTAGTACATTTTAAGACCAAAAACACAGTACATGGAGTATCAGAGATGGCGAGTTTCAAGGAAGCTGTAATACTAGCATATTCCCATAGCAGGAGGCACACAGCAGCTTCTTACTCTCTGTTGTCTACCGAGTTCACACTGTTTTGGTTAATTATTAACAGCAGGGAGTCTTTCCTGTCTACGAGCCAGTGCACTGACCCACACATGCCTGCGAGCGGCCACTGCAACCATCCCACACATCACCTTATGACGAACCAAAAAAAAAAGTGCTGCTTTTATCTGATCCAGGACTATTACGATCAAGCTACTGTACGAGACATAAAAGGCAGTTATGCATGTCCTGTGACAAATATCTCTGAGATTATAATAGCTCCGCATTACTAAACTACTAGTGTTTAGTTCATATTTACAGAGAGAGACAGATTTACTCTTATCATTGCATAAACGATATAACAATATTCTGGCATATAACTGAAGGTTTTGTGCCCACTATCTTAGTAGTGAGAGATGCATCCTGTGAAAGCGCAGCATCTCTGAAAGGAAGCAGCAAAGCCACATTCCTCTGTAGGGCATACCTGGATCAGTACACACTGCTTTTACAACAACAAGCATGATGAGCAAACATTCAGTCCCATGGTCAAATACGACTTACAAGAAACTCAAACACGATTTTCTGAACCTGAATTTGTAAGGAAGCTTACGGGGACTGAAGTCAAGTACTATACTAGGAATAGCACACAAGGAAATATGACCATTCCTTTAAAGCAAACAATAGGTGTATTAAAGGGAAAGTTCGCTGAAATGATGTCATCATTTAAGGTGCTTTCATACTAGTTTAGCTCATACTTTGTTTTAACTTCAAACAATTTATAGTTCTGATGAGCTTTAAGAATGTCAGGTGACACTACGTTAAGCAAACAATGATCATTAAATGACACCACACTTTTTAAAAATAACTCTAACACATTCAAAATATGACCTTAAACTTTCCAGCATCTTTTAAAAAAAAACACAATTCAATATATAACTTCCAAAATGGTAAATATGCATTCTGTGGCACTTTTTACCAATGCTAACATTGCAGCATTTTCGACTCTGGTATTAAACTATACCTGGCAACATCATGACTACAATTAAAAAAACAAGTGTTTGCTGCACATTAAGACTGCCAGATTTTACATTCATTTAAGTTATACTGCACCAACAGCAGTGGTGGTTCAGATGACATAATAGTTTTTGAGTCACGGATCGGACCATTTTTCGGATCAGCAAAAAAAGGAAGGAGACAAATGTCAATTGCTTTCAATTCATGCAAAAATATAAGTGCAAAAGCCACTGGTTTTAAAAAACAGAACTTAGAACCTTTAATTTTCATAAAAATCTCAATTTAAAAACAACCGGCTGAAAAAAAAAGGAAAATTTTGAATACGAAAAATGATCTTTGCTACTTTAGCTGATGATGCTAAATATATAAATCTAACATATTGTACAGAAAATCATCTTTATTTTCAATTAATGATTCAACAATTCACACTTAAAGTTTCATGTTTCATTAAAGTTTTATCATTTTTGAAAACCGGATTTCAGTCTTTACCATAAACATCAGTGTCTTTATCTGAACTATAAACTCTTCTCCTGTGTTATTTAATTGCTTGTAATGAACTGAAAGTGTAAAAACTGAATCTCTCTCGGTCAAACACAGATCTGAATGCAGCACTTTACACTGAATGCATTAATTCAGGCTAAACAGTGACAGAAAACACTTTTAATTAATAACCTAAGAAAGCATTTACGTAGGTCCCACCACAACCGTAATCCATAATCATTATATTTCACAAGGAAGCCATGATGCTTTCATACATGTGATTTGAATGACACTCGAGGCAATCTGTCTGCAATTGTTATAAATGTTGGATTAACCTACAAGTTTAAAAAGTTAATAATCCGTCATTAAACATGTGCGTTCCGAACTGTGGGTTGTGATCTGTATGGATCACGAACAAACCGTGATCGGTTACACCCCTAACCAACAGGGGGACAATAAATATTTTTTTATTTTAATTTCAAATTAAAAGGAGCTGTCAAAAGGTGGAAAAAAAACATATTGACCAATCAATACAGATTTTTTACATTTTTTAAATGTCCAACCCATCTCATTGTTAGACATGACTGTCAAACAGATAACAATATTATGGAATAAACTGGCAACATCTGTATTAAAGAGAAAAATCACTTCATTTAGAAAATAAAACAGACAACAGTAACCTTACTTACAGGAGCTGCTCAATGGTTACATAGTTTTCTCTCTACGGACAAAAAGCATTGTTATTTACAATACAAACTGTGCCTTTTAAATCATATTTTCTGCGGGGGACAGATCTCAGACAGTCACTGACTTATTAAGATGTACACCTATTCCAACATAGCAACTATCACAGTTTCTTTTAATCAAACTAAACCTAAAAAGCATTGACCTTATTCTTTGACGTGGAAGTGTGTTCGTTTTTGCGATTGTTTTAGAACTCCTGATTCATGTGAGAAGTGAGTAGAAATAATTACTGTCAGAAACCATTAAACTACTTGCTGTAAAACCCAAGTAGAATACCATAACAAAAAAATAGCAGTTTGTAACATCAAGTAGCCTAATGAGCTGTTTTTTTTTTTTACTTTATTTTTATACATTAAAACATTTTACAGAACAGAACATTCAGTGACAGCAGTGATTATTAAAAGAAAAAAAAAAATCACAGTAGCCGCAGATGTAAATCAAAATAAATTACAAAAAAACAAAAACAAACGTACAATATTTTCAGTTTCAAAGGAGCTAGAAATTCTATGTCCTATTCAGATACAATGTAACAGGTCCCCATCTTTGTTTAAAATATCCAGTTTTAGTTGAAGTTGAGCAGTCATATACTCCATTCTATATATACATTCAAGTTTTTCTATCCACTGTACTATTGATGGAGGGTGTGGCTTCATCCAATTTATTGTTATGGTCTTTCTTGCACTGAGTAAAAGTATATGTAGTATATATCTCTGTTTTTTATTATATATATCCTGGGGTATCCCTTCAAGCAAGAAAAACAGGGGACTAAAATGTAGATCTATCTGCAGAATTTTCATTATCTCAATCTTTACCCCTTGCCAAAATGCACGTATCTTCGGACATTCCCAAAATATATGTGCGTGATTATAATGAGCTGTTTTTAATGTCTAAAAATGAATGGAGGTAAATAAGACCTGAAGTCTCGAGTCAAAAAGATTCAAATGGCTGCAACCGCTTGTTCATGAAGAATAAGGTAAATAAATGCACTCATGCAACATGGATTTTTTGCTTTAAATGCTATTACAGTATTTAATGTTAATTACATGAACAAATAAAACTTTACAATTAAAGTGTTACTATAAACATATTAAAATTGGAATTATTAAAATTAATATTAACAATTTAGTGTTCTCACAAATTAGAGATTGGTAATGCATATAAAAAAATCAAGAAAAAGTTTAAAGAAAATAATTTTAAGTGACAATCTAAACTATTGCAGACAGAGAAGGGGCCACGAGCCAAGCACATCTCTACTGTGGAAAATGTTTTAGCTTAATAGTTGCAATATAGGTCAAATCTGAAATGCTTATTACAGACATACTACATGTGACCGAGAGAACAGAAAAGGATCATGCATGAGTGATAGAAAGAGCAATAAAAGGAAGAACTAAGGCAAGAGGAGGAGAATAAAGACTGAAATTCATCTTAGCCAGGCTTCAGGGGCTTTTTAATCAGAATATAAAAGGTGCAGAGAGTAAAATGTCCTTCAATTTATTCAGTGGTCTACTGCAGTGGTTCTCAAATAGTGGTATGCATACCAGGCTTCCTTCGAGTGGCACACAGACTATCGCTGACTAATTAAAGTAAAAAAATGAACACACTTTCAACCCTTTGATGCATATGATAACACTGATGTGATTAGTAAATTGATAGGCTAAACCTTTTATTTTAATTTTTATTTTATTATGTTTGTTATGTATTCTATCATCTGAAGCTAATCTTCTCCCAATATTTGTAACGCTTGTTGGGGGCGTATCCGTTTTTTTAATATCCCATTGTTGATTGGTATGATTTAATGAACTGCTTTTCTGACACACAAAGCTTACTCTAACACGCAGTCAGCAGATCTAATTGAAAATTTAAATATGCAAATCATCTATTTCAAATATGTTTAGATTTCAAAGATAAACAAATGCATGCAACATATTTCAAAAATGAAAGATTTTGAAAAAAAGAGTTTATATACGAATATGATGACATATAGCCTATATTTATGAGGCCCAAGGAACATTTCCTGGTTTTAATGAATAGGCTTTTATATGTTAATACTTTACATTTAAGTACAGCAGTTTTCTTTTAACTTTTTAAGAACAGTGCTGTTTTAATCTACTTTTAAAAGCACATTTAACTCAAACATTATTTATTTTTTTACATGTGAGCACAGTGCAGTGTAAATGTTCCAACGATTTAAAATGTTTTAAGTGGCTGACAATAATAAATACTCATAATAGAAATTAATCTGCCCGCTTTTGAACTGTGCAGAGTTGTAGCTGCTTAATTAGGCCTGCTACGCTACTGTATTTTAATACTGATCATAATGGTGGTACTTGGAGATAGGGCTATGCGATTAATCCAAATTGAATCGCAATCACAATTTGAAAAGTTGTGATTAGTTAAATCGCACAAGGCTGCAATATAAAATATATATGTATATATGTAAACAAAAATAATAAATAACATTTTCAAAAACAGTCTGCTATGCTTTAGAAAATTACACATGCTAGACATTCTGTGATAGTGTTGTGAGGTATCGCAGACATGGTATCATTTTTCATGAACTACGCCACATTACACAAGAAGAAAAGACTGAATCTTGTATCACGAAGTCCAGTTGTCCTCTATGGCTTCCCATGACACCCTATGTCAAGGAAATCGTGCCGAAATCATGTGATCTGACCGGGGCTTTATAACTAGCCAACTGAGTGAGCAATTTCATTCAGCTCAATCAGAAATGCGCAACTGAACTTCGGCCACAATAAAAAAAGAAAACAAACAGGAAAGCGCTAACAAGTGGAATTATAGTGTCTGCTTCTCCAGAAGCATTAATAGACAAATTAATATAAATGAAAAACAGTATTTGTTATATGGGAATATTTTGGTTTCAAAGTCACAGACGCCAAACAAAAATAGGCAATTTTTAAGAGCTGTTGCAGAAATGTTTACACTGCTTAAAGACTATTAAGCTAAAACTAAAATTAAATTAAAATCAACTTGAAGCTTGTATTAAATTTTAAATCAAGTCGCAATATGTCAAAAAATAAATAAAAAAATAAATAGCAACTAGATATATTGCCCAACTGGCACAGCCCTACTTGGAGAGACAATTTTTTCTGAGGTGATACTTGCTGAAAAAAGTTTGAGAACCACTGCATTCAGGCAGAAACCTGCCATTAAGGCCTCCACACAATCCCTGATTCCCTCAATCACATCCACAGTAGAAGTTTATATGGAAAGGGGGTTGAAACTGATTCAAATACTGTCTAAAATGACCTACTGGAAAAACAACAGAAACCAGAGAAAACACACATTCAGACACAAATGGTGGGTTTCAAGATAGTCCACACCCTGAAATTCTGACCGTCTATTTTTATACGGCATAGACCATCAATTCATGCTCACTCCAGAGTTTTCAAAAGGATTTCATATCCTAAAGGATTTAACTTTATTCACTGAAACACAGATTTCCAAACTAAAAGATTGTACAGTGGCCTGTGGCATGGTAAACCTGTCGGTTCCTTACAATGATGGTAAATAAATTCTTATCAACAAATTCACCTGAAACAGAAACTGACTAGTGTCAAGACAAATGCACATATACTATAGAACTGAAGAGTAAAAAGAGCAATCAGTCTCCAACAGGTCTGACAAAAGATACTTGTCATACAAGTTTTTCAGGTGCATGACAAGAGGAAGCGTCATCACGAAGAAATAGCTGACTAAAAATCAGTTATACATAAATGTGCTTTATTATTTACATCAAGTAAAAATATTTCATAATAACTACACCTTTTTCCAACAGGTCACTTTTCCCCCTAGCTTACACTGTTATACAGAATCTTCTAAATGTGACAGATAGTGAGTCGGCTTTGTGACAGGGAAAGCCCTAAGATGAAACAACACACCATATAAACCACTGTTATCTTAACAGTAAATCACTGTGTTTATGTGAACAACTATAGGTGAAGACGAAAGACGAGATACAGAGAGAGTAATGAAGAAACAGCTCATTTGTTATGGTTGGTTTCAGTTGACAACTTCATCAGAGTTTTGTTTTGAGCTTAGCTAACGTAGCTTGCTAGCTGGCTTTTCATTGGTTTCTGAAAATTTGCACCGTTGAGAATAAGTGAGAATGCAATTGTATATTTAAACGGTCTCACTGGCTACTTACCCTCTGTAGTAGGCTTTTACCCGGACTTGGTGCGGGTTTTCTCCGGGGTGGGACATGGTGCTGTCCCGCAGCGTGGGCATTATGGACTATCCGTACTCCTGCTAGCTTAGCTAATGATGCTAGCCAGCTATCGTCTGACGAGGAAAAACTACCGGAGTTTTAAAACTAAACGTATTCTTTGGACAGCAATAGTGCCGTCTCCGGTTAAATAAACAGCCTGGCTGAAATATAATTAGTGAAGTTCAGACGGAAATTAATCGGACTACTAGAAGTTCTGTCAGACGGGGAAACACTCCCTTCTTCTGTCGCGCAGGCCTCGAGACGGACTGATCCAAACAGCGGAATGTGGAGGGGGAGGATGAGAGGGGGATTTCCAGAAGAAAAATATTTTACAGTAACAGCGATTGATTGTCACACAACAACAACAAAAAAAACTTGTGACTGTAGTTTTAAAAAGGGTACAAATGCTAGGCATCTGCAATATTGCTGATGATAGAGTATTATGGCAATATGGTTCAATGGGTCTAGTTGAATGGGAGAGTCTGGTAACATTCCGATTATACCACACAGAAATTGAAGAGGGTGGAGAACAGTAGCCTTTATAGGAAGTACATTACACTGCTTTTTGTGGGTCTATGAATAATTGAATTTGGAGGGACGCGATTAATGAAGAAATTAACGCTTCTGTTTAATTCTTACCTTCTACTTCCCAGAGTGAACGTACTAAAAAATCCAGCCGCAAAAACTTCATAGCCTTTTAATACTCGGACAAGGGCAGTTTCTTAAACTGTGTACAATATTAACAGGGGCAGTTCTTAATAATAGAGGGCCCATATACCTAGATAAATAAAAATTGTCCCTGTTTTTCTTTATTAGGATGTTTTTACTTTTGAACTTGTAAATCGTCACATGTTTCCACATCAGAAAAAAGCCTTATATTTAACCAATAAAGCAAAATCTTAGCAATGTTAAATGACATCTCCTTTAACCAATAAAACTTCAAAATATTTGCCATTTGCTTTATATAGCCTAATTGGAAAACAGAAACTAAATGAGACATATCAGCACACATTATGCTCTCAAGGCACGATGGTATGAAGGACGAAACCTGCAAAAACAATAAATAAATACGCCAATATATAAATAAATTAGTAAATAAATCTATAAGTCCCTGCATAAATAAAATAAATAAGTAATAAATAAATAATCAAATAATCAAATAAATGAATATTAAAATCCACAAATTCCTGCATAAATAAATATTTAAATGAATAATGCGGGTAGGCAAATTATTAAATAAATTACACAAAAGTTGAGGAATTAGGAAAATGCTAAACTGAAAGTTTATTTACCCTCTTTCAAATGTATATTCATCTATTTTCATTAGCATGTTGACTTGAGGAAAAGTAAATACAGAACTATGTTCAAGAAATGAATAAGCGTTTGAAGGGGGAAATAATCTTTTACTTTTTCCCCCAATATTTGTGTAATTTTATATACATTTATTTATTTGCATATTTTTTTTTTATAATTTATTAACACAATAATTTCTATAGGGAAAACACTATCTATTAAGCTAACATCTATTAAGTCTCTTCTTCATTAAGTCTCTTCTGCTCACCAAACCTGCATTGACTCCAAAGTACAACAAAAACAGTCCTATTATTATTATTATTATTATTATTATTATTATTATTATTATTAATATTATTATTATTATTATGTTTATCAATGTTTATTAACATTTAAATTCTTTTTTTGTTTGATGTTTAAAAATATCGAAAGACCAGCATTTATCTGAGATAAAAATCTTTTGTAACATCATATTAAAACATTGAATAGCTGAAAGATAGTTTTTTTGTCAAAGATTATTGTAAAATTAATAGTTTTATATACCAAGGATACTATGAACAAAAGTGAGGATAAAGTCATTTATAATTTTGTACATTTTTAATTCTGGCAAATGCAGTTCTTTTGAAATTTCTAGTCATTAAAGAAAGCTGAAAAAACTCCTCCCTGTAAGTCTGTCCGCTTTGCCCACCAGGATGTAGATGTGTGTCTGATGGACTGAAATCCCACCTGAAAGAAGCAGAGGAACAGGATGCTAAAATACTTAGAAATGCAAATGAATATGGTATTAGCAAGCTATCAAAAAATAAGCAGCTGTGATCATTGTAATGTGTTTTGTCTCTGCTGTGCAGTCTGTTGTCCAGCGGAGGGTTCCGGAAACTGTGGGATGGCTTCTGAAGGTTGTCTGTCGTTTCAAGATGGCCAACCATTCTGGCTCAAGCTCAAGCTTCTCGAAGGAGCTTCCTCCACAATCTGCAATAACAAAACAACTGAATCTACTTCTGGATCTCACTTCATACTAAAACATGCTGGATGATGGAAACAGCAGGATATTCATTATTGTTAGCCTGAAGGGACAAGCAGCTTGTTATTCATTTTAAACTCATATCTATATTTTATTCTTAGCCTTTTTCACACATTTCATTTCTGAAGCCTGTAACTGCAAGAGATATAAAAGATTTCACATCGTCATAAACAAACATGCAAGTCTTTTACAAGTAAATTATAATTTTTTATTTAAAATAACTTCAATGACACTAAGTTTCAAATGTGGATCAAAAAATATTCCGTGGGCATATACGTTATAACAGATATACCGTACACTCACTGGCCACTAGTCCAACTGCTCGTTAAGGCAAATATTTAATCAGCCAATCAAATGGCAACAACTCAATCCATTTAGGCATGTAGACATGGTGAAGACGATCTGCTGCAGTCCACACCGAGCATCAGAATGGGAAAGAAAGGTGATTTAAGTGACTTTAAATGTGGCAAAGTTGTGCCAGACGGCCTGGTCTGAGTATTTCAGAAACTGCTGATCTACTGGGATTTACAGAGGGTTCACAAAGAACGATCAGAAAAAGAGAAATATCCAGAGAGCAGCAGTTCTGTGGGCGCAAATGCCTTGTTGATGCCAAAGGACAGAGGAGAATGGCCAGACTGGTTCCAGCTGATAGAAAGGCAACAGTAACTCAAATAACCCCTCGTTTACAACTGAGGTATGCAGGAGAGCATCTCTGAACACACAACACGTCTAACCTAGAGCTGGATAGGCTACAGCAGCAGAAGACCACACCGGGTGTCACTCCTGTCACCTAAGAGCAGGAAACTATTCGCACAGGCCCACCAAAATTGGACAATAGAAGATTGGGAAAATGTTGCCTGGTCTCATGAATCTCGATTTCTGCTGAGGCATTCGGATGGTAGGGTCAGATTTTGCTCTCAACAAGATGAAAGCAAGGATCCATCCTGCCTTGAATCAACGGTTTAGGCTGGTGGTGGTGTAATGGTGTGGGGGATAATTTCTTGGCACACTTTAAACCCATTAGTACCAATTGAGCATCATGTCTATGCCACAGCCTACCTGAATACTGTTGCTGACCATGTCCATCCCTTTATGACCACAGTGTACTAATGTTCTCCCAACTTCCGGCAGGAAAAAGCGGCATGTCATTCATTTATTCTTTTTCTTTTCGGCTAAGTCCCTTTATTAATCCATGGTCGCCACAGTGGAATGAACCGCCAACTTATCCAGCATAAGTTTTATGCAGCGGATGCCCTTCCAGTGGCAACCCATCTCAGGGAAACATTCACACACTCATTCACACTCATACACTACAGACAATTCAGCCTATCCAATTCACCCGTACCTCATGTCTTTGGACTGTGAGGGAAACCGGAGCACCCGGTGGAAACCCACACAAACAGCCTACAACAGCCGACAAATCATTTGCAACTTTGCAACATTTGCAGCCGACAAATCTGCAGCAACTGCTTTTTTGATGCTTTCGTGTCAATATGGACCAAAATCTCTGAGGAATATTTCCAGTACCTTGTAAATGTATGCCACGAAGAATTAAGGCAGTTTTGAAAGCAAAAGCGCGTCCAACCCGGTACTAGTAAAGTGTACAGTGAGTTTTACAAAATAATATGGGCATAACTTTGCCATGATGACAACACATAATATTTTACTACATATTTTCAAGATACTATTCAGCTTAAAGTGCCAATTAAAGGCTTAACAAGGTAAATTAGGTTAACAGGGCATGTTAAGGTAATTAGGCAAGTCATTGTATGACTGTGGTTTGGTCTGTAGACAATTGAAAAAAAACATAGCTTTAGAAAACTAATAATATTGATCTTTTTTTTTACCCAGAAGAAACAAATAAAGTAAAATAAAAGTAAATAAAGTAAAATAGTGTAAAAAAAAATCCTTCTTCTAATAAACATCATTTGGGACAAATTTGAAAAAGAAAAGAAATTTACAGGAGGGCTAATCATTTTTACTTCATATTACAATGAATGCCATGTAGTGTGTGAAACAGGCTCAATCCAAGCTAACCAAAAGCTTTCGTTTGTCAAAAGCACAGAGTGACAGTGAATGAGGACTCACCTGGTGCTGCATCAGAGTTGAGTTGAGTGCAGGTGAGCAGAGATTCAGTATCTGGACTTCAGGTGTTCTAGAAGCTCAGCAGCAGCAGCAGCAGCAGGGCTTCCCAAAGTACTGCTCTCCACTTCCTGTCTGAGGAACTTCTTCCTGTGCACAAGAGCATTTGTGTTGCTGTATACTGATAAATGGCTCACGAATAATCATGCAGCAGGAAGATGACTTTGGGCATCTACATCTGGAGAAATTCAGTGAGAATGTTTTAATTTCATTAGAGAGGAGTCTGATGTGCATCAAATCTATTCTAATCCAGTTCCTGGGCGAGGCAGTGGCGCAGTAGGTAGTGCTGTCGCCTCACAGCAAGAAGATCACTGGGTCGCTGGTTAGAACCTCGGCTCAGTTGGTGTTTCTGTGTTTCTCCCTGCCTTTGTGTGGGTTTTCTTCCAGGTGCTCTGGTTTCCCCCACAGTCCAAAGACATGTGGTACAGGTGAATTGGGTAGGCTAAATTGTCCATAGTGGATGAGTGCGTGTGTGTGTGTGAATGTGTGTGTGAATGTTTCCCAGAGATGGGTTGCGGCTGGAAGGGCATCTGCTGCCTAAAAACTTGCTGAATAAGTTGGCGGTTCATTCCGCTGTGGCGACCCCGGATTAATAAAGGGACTAAGCTGACAAGAAAATGAATGAATGAATAATCCAGTTCCAGCTGCTTTTAACAAAACAGTAAATCTGACTGCTTGACACTGAAAACTGGATTTATAAAATGCATTGCAATAATTATAAAACACTAGATGTCATTCACTTTAAACAAACTAGGTCAAATTTAAAGTCCCCCTCTATTGCACAATAATGGAACTGTCCAACTGTTGCTGTCCAACTTATTATTATTATTTTTTTTAAATGGGCTTAATTTAAATTTATTAATTTAAATGGGCCTCATTGCAAAGTAAATGATTTTAGATTCTCTGCTTTTTTTTGCAATTTATTTATTTATTTATTTAAAAATGAGGATTGGATAGTAAAAATTGTTACACGTTAAATCAATTACTTTCACAGAGTATAAATATAAGAAACTAGTTATTATACACTTAGTTTAAGAGTAGGCACTAAGGCCCAACCCTATTTCACCAAGGTCCACTTATTTTAAAATGTCTGGCCTCTCCCCTCACTAATAGTAGTTATATAGTATTAATCTCTAGGTCAGTGGTTCTCAAACTGTGGTAACGCGGGCTTCCTGATAGTGGTACGCGGAGATATCAAATGTGTCATATGTACATGCTACATATATTTCAAAAATGATTTATATATGAATATGACATATCATTTATTTTATTACATATTGCCTATATTTCTGAGGTCCAG
>NC_141022.1:40742500-40752500 GCF_052040795.2 Danio rerio
ATCTGCTGATATTCCTCCACACTCCGACCGTGGATGGAGAGGGGCTCCTCCTGTGGCCTCTCACCCACTGGGGAGACTGAAGCTGCAGGACGGAGGGCAGGAAGGACAGCCGCGTTCCGCAGGTGTCGCTGCTCCACGGAGGTGTCGCGCTCCAGCAAGAAGTCCTTGAGGTGTCCAGGAAGAGTCCTGGTCCTTCTTGAACGTCGCAGAGGCATGTTGAACAACTTCCCAAACTGATGAAAGTCAGCCAACAGGAGATTAGTTCAGAGTTTAGTAGCGCGCTGATCGGGATTGATAACTTTATAGACAGTTGTGTAGATTTGTAAACCAACTCAGGTTGCCGTGGTGACAGAATGACGAGGAACATTTAAATTTAAACAATAATTGATTTCAGCGTTAAGTCAATTAGAGCAGCACGAGCTGTGTGTTTGTACAGTCTTTGTTATTAAATACAGAAAATATTTTAATAATTATTAGGTATAGTAATAAAGGGCCCATATACCTAAAAAAATAAATATTGTCCCCGTTTTACTTTAGGATAGTTTTACATTGTAAATCGTCATACGTTTCCACGTCAGAAAAAAACATTAATAATGTTTAACCAATAAAGTAAAATTTTAGCAATGTTACATGACATCTTCTTTAACCAACTAAATGAGACACATCAGCACACATTATGCTCTCAAGGCACGATGGTATGAAGGACGAAAACTGCAAAAACAATAAATAAATACGCAAATATATAAACAAATAAGTAAATAAATCCATAAATCCCTGCATAAATTAAATAATAAATAAATAAATATGCTAATAAATAAATAAATTGAAAATTCCACAAATTCTTGTATAAATAATTATTTAAATAATAAATAGTGCGGGCAGGTAAATAATTAAATAGCCTAATTTACACGAATGTTGGGGGCAATAAGAAAATGCTAAACTGATGTTTATGTTTATTCATTTATTCACATCAGCATGTTGACTTGAGGAAAAGTAAATACGTAATTATGTTCAAGAAATGAATTAACGTTTGAAGGGGGAAATAAACTTTTACTTTTCCCCTTAACATTTGTGTAATTTTATATACATTTTATACACATTTATTTATTTGCATATTTATTTATTTATTATTTTATTTATACAGGGATTTATGAATTATTTACTCATTTATTTATATATTTGCGTATTTATTTATTTGTTGTTTTTGCAGGTTTCGTCCTCCATACGATGGTGAGCTCATTTTTAACAATCTTTTTAAAATGTTATCTAAAAAATATAATGTAAATTTCAGGATGTTTTCCAGAGATTTGTGTAATTTTCATCCATATTTTAGAAAAACCAAAACTGAAAAACACAAAAACCTGTGCATGTAAGAATGACAATTTGCTTTTAGGGATACATTTTTTTCTGTGTAGCTGTCAGTGTCGTTCAGGACTATGAGGCAGTGTTGAGAGTCTTTATATCTGTGTTCTAGGTTGATGTTTGTAAGTTTTATGGAGGACAGAGAAGAAAACCTGTACCTATTCCTGAAGGCAGTGATAGTGACAGCATTGATCAGACAATAAGGTAAGTGAGGAAGAAATTAATCAGGGACAGTTCACTGTAACAGGTCGTAGTTTGTTATGGAGGTCAGGCAATTATATTAATTTCCTACACCATGTTTTGGAGATGCGTCTTGCCATAGCAGTCAGAGGAGGTGCATTCTCCAGGTTACTACAAGCAAATGATTTCCTCTAAGTGTCTCTAACACATTGTCCAGCAAACAAACGTTTACTCACTTCAACAAGAGATGAACTCACCACTGAACTGCACAGAAAAAGAAATGTGGTATAGTATCCACAGCTAGTGTTTTTCAGCCTGTGAAAGCTTGATGTGACTATTTTTAATTTTATAAATCGATGTTGTAATGTAATTACTATACACATAAGTTAAATAGACTTAACCATTGTTTGAATTGTCTAAGTGTAAACCGAGATAAAAGACTGTGTAACTGCAAGCCCCGTCAGAATCAGTAATTTTAAAGACATGGCGGAGGAAAATGGAATTTAATGCAGCGCTTCTTGCCTGGTCTGAGACCCATTTCAACACTTTAGACCTTAGAAATTGAGATTTACCTCCAGATCCACTCTTCAAAATCAGCTGTGATGTGACCCAAAGGGGATGTTCATATAATTATTTACGTTTTTGAGGAACTAATTTAATGTATAATTCCTAAGAAAAACATTGCCATTCAGTTCCAAAACACTGCCCTAAAATAGCCACAGCCAGTGATGGGCTGGGTTGGGTTTTTGTTAACCTGAGAATGTTCTAAGCTTTAGTCAGTTGAATGACTTTAGAGGAGTAATTGTGTGTGATCTTGTTGACTGTTTGTAAATCTTCAGCTGCAACCAGAAGAATTGCTGTGCTGGGTTATGTCAGAAGCGCTGGGTCTCTCTCAGATTCTCTCCTTCATTCTGGTTCCTCTTCAGTGTTTTCACCTGAGCTGAGCCTACAGCATTTTTTTACTGTGTTTTTATGTTGTCTTCCTCATCATCACCCTTCTCAGTGAGTTCAGAATTATACAATTTTGACATCAGTCAGAAACAATAACCGGGCAAGTATTAGGATACTTAGAACCTTTAAGAATTCCTGTATTCAGTATGTCACAGAAATTAGTATTTTAACACGTTCTCAAGGGACAACACTATTGACCTTATTCTGCAGTGCACATTTTTGCAATTGTTTTAGAACTTCAGATTCAGTTGCCTATGGGAGAAATGACTATGAATAATAAATGGAAGAAAACAGTCTACTTGCTCTACAAAAAACCGTGTTCATGACTATACATAAAATATAGAATAATATAATAAGAAAACCTTAAACATCAAGCAGCATAACAAGCTGTTTATAACCTCTAAAAATCTATCTAAGAGAAAGAAATCTCCAGCCAAAAACAATTCCAATGGTGGCGCCCGCACGTATAAAGAATGGCAATAAAAGTATTCATAATTTATTGATTCTATTTGTGGAAATTTATTTTTGTGATCTAGGCATACATTTGTCATTTGATAAAGGAATCACAACTCTTTCTTAAGTTGTAGCCCTTTAACCCAAAATAATAGCTCAAAATGTGTATTTATTTATTTATTTATTTTTAAATTTTACTTTTTTTATTTAATATTTTGGTTTGATGTTATCTTTAATAATGCTGATAACAATGAATAGACTTTATTTATAAAAATCCCAATAAAATACAGTAGTGGCGGAAGAAATAAGAGACCAAGGAGTCAGTTTCTCTTGATTGAGTAAAATGTTCATATGCATGTTATTCTATAGGTCTGATAACATCTCTTTCTTCAAAATTTCAAATAAAAATAATGTCTTTTAGAGCATTTTTTGAGGAAATGGCAACTGTCAGAAACAATAATGGTTACTGAAAATCAAGGTTAAATTGACTACTTGACACCTCTAAAGCTAAAACATTAGTATTGTTTTAACTAAAGATATGACCATGTCTAAAAACTTGATGCTATCTTGTTATTTAAGCAAAAATTATAAATAAATAAGTAAAAATTATTATAATTTAAATTATAATATGTATGTGCAGTTGAAGTCAGAATTATTAGCCCCCCCTATGATTTTTTTTTTTAATTCTCTTTTAAATATTTCCCAAATGATGTTTAACAGATGTCTGATATATATTTATATGTCGGATAATATTTTTTCTTCTGGAGAAAGTCTTATTTGTTTTATTTGGGCTAGCATAAAAGTAGTTTTTAATTTTTGTATAAACCATTTTAAGGTCAATATTATTAGCCCCTTTAAGCTAGTTTTTTTTCCTGATAGTCTACAGAACAAACTATCATTGTACAATAGCTTGCCTAATTACCCTAATTTGCCTAGTTAACCTAATCAACCTAGTTAAGCCTTTAAATGTCATTTTAAGCTATATAAAAGTTACTTGAAAAATATCTAGTAAAATATTATTTCCTATCATTATGACAAAAATAAAATAAATCAGTTATTAGAAATGAGTTATTAAAACTATTATGTTTAGAAATGTGTGGAAAAAATCTTCTCTGCGTTAAACAAATTGAGGAAAAAAGGAAATATAACAAATTTTATATATAGTTTTTTAAATGTTTATAGTAATTTACAAAATAAAACATACAATAGTGACTAAAAATGAAATGTACAATATTTAAAATTATTAAAATATCTTTGATTTTAACATAATCATTTTTATAGGGAAAACACACACTATCTGTTGAGCTTACTTCTATTAAGTCTCTTCTTCATTTAAGTCTCTTTAGCTCACCAAACCTGCATTGACTCCAAAGTACAACAAAAACTTATTATTATTATTATTGTTACTATTGTTATTATTGGTATGATTATTATTATTATTATTATTATCATCATCAATTTTTATTAACATTTGAATACTTATGTATTTGATGATTAAAAATACCCTAAGACCAGCATTTATGTGATAAAGCTCTGTTGTAACATCATATTACAATATTGAATAGCTGAAAAAAAAATTTATTTTAATTTTTTGTCAAAGAACATTGTAAAATTAGTAGTTTTATTTAACAAGGATACTATGAACAAAAGTGAGGATAAAGTCATTTATAATTTCTTGCATTTTTAATAACGGCAAATGCAGTTCTTTTGAAATTTCTATAGTCATCAAAAAAAGTTTACAAACTCCTCCCTGTAAGTCTGTCCGCTTTGCCCACCAGGATGTAGATGTGTGTCTGATGGACTGAAATCCCACCTGAAAGAAGCAGAGGAACAGGAGGCTAAAATACTTAGCAATGCAAATGAATATGGTATCAGCAAGCTATCAGAAAATAAGCAGCTGTGATCATTGTAATGTGTTTTGTCTCTGCTGTGTAGTCTGTTGTCCAGCGGAAAGTTCCGGAAACTGTGGGATGGCTTCTGAAGGTTGTCTGTCGTTTCAAGATGGCCAACCATTCTGGCTCAAGCTCAAGCTTCTCGTAGAAGCTTCCTCCACAATCTGCAATAACAAAACAACTGAATCTACTTCTGGATCTCACTTCATACTAAAACATGCTGGATGATGGAAACAGCAGCAGGATCATTACCTGAAGGAAGACATTTCGTGAGAGAAACTGTGCTGATCTTCAGGGCAGCATTATTCATTGTTGTTAGCCTGAAGGGACAAACAGCTTGTTGTTGTTCATTTCAAACTGATATCATACATTTTGGGTGACGCAGTGGCGCAGTGGGTAGCACATTCGCCTCACAGCAAGAAGGTCGCTGGGTCGATCCTCAGCTCAGTTGGTGTTTCTGTGTGGAGTTTGCATGTTCTCCCTGCGTTCGCGTGGGTTTCCTCCGGTTACTCCGGTTTCCCCCACAGTCCAAAGACATGCGGTACAGGTGAATTGGATAGGCTAAATTGTCCATAGTGTATGAGTGTGTGTGTGTGTGTGTATGTGTGTATGTTTCCCAGAGATTGGTTGCGGCTGGAAGGGCATCCTCTGTGTAAAAACTTGCTGGATAAGTTGGCGGTTTATTCCGCTGTGGCGACCCCAGATTAATAAATGGACTAAGCCGACAAGAAAAGTAATAAATGAATCTACATTTTATTCTTAGCCTTTTTCACACATTTGGTCTGAAACCTGTAACTGCAAGAGATATAAAAGATTTTACTTCGTCATATATGAAAGTCTTTCGCAAGTAAATTATCCTCTTTTGATTTAAAATAACTTCCATGACACAAAGGGCTCTATTTTGACAATCCATGCGCAAAGCGCAGGGCGCAAACGCATTAAGGGCGTGTCAGAATCCATTTTTGCTAATATAAGAATGGAAAAATCCATTTTGCGCCATGGTGCATGGTCTAAAAGGGTTGAGCTTATTTTCTTAAAGAGTATAGGTGTGTTTTGAGAATAAACCAGAGTCTTATCTCCCATTGCCTTTAAGAGCCAGTTGCATTTTACTTGACGACTTTTCAAGTGGATAAAACTGAGCCATTAACTAGCAAGAAAACAGTTAAACAGAGCATCTACAGCGCGAGAAAGAGAGATAAGGCCTCTCATTATCTATTTTTACTTTCGCTCTTATGATAGGAAAACCTTGTACGCACAGACATCAATTAGCCTATGAATAATTAATTTAGTTTGTTAAGCGCAAAGATTTGTTTCAAAACTTTTTCTAAATTCATTTCTAATTTCCAGCAAACGAATAAATGAACAATAATAATGAAATGTGTTCAAAAAACTGAGTTATATCCAAATACGCATGCTGTGCTCAATATGGTCTAAAACCTGACAGGTGGGCAAATCTAAGCTTGTTTTTATTAAAACAAATATAAATATGGATATAATAAATAATACATCTAAAAATAATAACATTATACAAAAGTAAATTGTCACAAATAAACTGAAAAAGCCCCCCGAGATGAAGAAGGCATGAAAGTATAGTTTTCATATTCATGTAGGCTAGAAAATAATATGTTTTGTAATAATTTAATCCTTTTTATTTATATCCCATACATATATCCTTATTATATCCTATATATATCCTTAATATTTTAATTCTTTTTCAAATGTAAAGATATTTGTGTATTGCTCTACATCTTGTGTGTATTAAGCAGTGTGTAAGCGAGGCGCAACTCTGCGCTGGACAATAGACTGGCTTTGTTCTGGTCTATTGAAAAATCTATTATGGTTTCTCAAAATAGCAATGCGCCAGCAATGCGCCTCAAAACGCCTTCCTTTATAGACCAGAACAACTATGAGCGCAAATGCGTTTGTTATTTAAACAGCGTGGCGCAAAACGTCAAAACGACTCTTGCACCAAGCTAAAACTTGTGCGTCACACGTTGCGCCACATTGCGCCGGGTGTATGATAGGGCCCTTAGTTTCAAATGTGGATGAAAAAATATTCCGTGGGCATATACGTTATAACAGATATAGCGTACACTCACTGGCCACTAGTCCAACTGCTCGTTAAGGCAAATATTTAATCAGCTAATCAAATGGCAGCAACTCAATGCATTTAGGCATGTAGACATGGTGAAGACGATCTGCTGCAGTCCACACCGAGCATCAGAATGGGAAAGAAATGTGATTTAAGTGACTTTAAATGTGGCAAAGTTGTGCCAGACGGCCTGGTCTGAGTATTTCAGAAACTGCTGATCTACTGGGATTTACAGAGGGTTCACAAAGAACGATCAGAAAAAGAGAAATATCCAGAGAGCAGCAGTTCTGTGGGCGCAAATGCCTTGTTGATGCCAAAGGACAGAGGAGAATGGCCAGACTGGTTCCAGCTGATAGAAAGGCAACAGTAACTCAAATAACACCTCGTTTACAACTGAGGTATGCAGGAGAGCATCTCTGAACACACAACACGTCTAACCTAGAGCTGGATAGGCTACAGCAGCAGAAGACCACACCGGGTGTCACTCCTGTCACCTAAGAGCAGGAAACTATTCGCACAGGCCATCCAAAATTGGACAATAGAAGATTGGGAAAATGTTGCCTGGTCTCATGAATCTCGATTTCTGCTGAGGCATTCGGATGGTAGGGTCAGATTTTGCTCTCAACAAGATGAAAGCAAGGATCCATCCTGCCTTGAATCAACGGTTTAGGCTGGTGGTGGTGGTGGTGTAATGGTGTGGGGGATAATTTCTTGGCACACTTTAAACCCATTAGTACCAATTGAGCATCATGTCTATGCCACAGCCTACCTGAATACTGTTGCTGACCATGTCCATCCCTTTATGACCACAGTGTACTAATGTTCTCCCAACTTCCGGCAGGAAAAAGCGGCATGTCATTCATTTATTCTTTTTCTTTTCGGCTAAGTCCCTTTATTAATCCATGGTCGCCACAGTGGAATGAACCGCCAACTTATCCAGCATAAGTTTTATGCAGCGGATGCCCTTCCAGTGGCAACCCATCTCAGGGAAACATTCACACACTCATTCACACTCATACACTACAGACAATTCAGCCTATCCAATTCACCCGTACCTCATGTCTTTGGACTGTGAGGGAAACCGGAGCACCCGGTGGAAACCCACACAAACAGCCTACAACAGCCGACAAATCATTTGCAACTTTGCAACATTTGCAGCCGACAAATCTGCAGCAACTGCTTTTTTGATGCTTTCGTGTCAATATGGACCAAAATCTCTGAGGAATATTTCCAGTACCTTGTAAATGTATGCCACGAAGAATTAAGGCAGTTTTGAAAGCAAAAGCGCGTCCAACCCGGTACTAGTAAAGTGTACAGTGAGTTTTACAAAATAATATGGGCATAACTTTGCCATGATGACAACACATAATATTTTACTACATATTTTCAAGATACTATTCAGCTTAAAGTGCCAATTAAAGGCTTAACAAGGTAAATTAGGTTAACAGGGCATGTTAAGGTAATTAGGCAAGTCATTGTATGACTGTGGTTTGGTCTGTAGACAATTGAAAAAAAACATAGCTTTAGAAAACTAATAATATTGATCTTTTTTTTTACCCAGAAGAAACAAATAAAGTAAAATAAAAGTAAATAAAGTAAAATAGTGTAAAAAAAAATCCTTCTTCTAATAAACATCATTTGGGACAAATTTGAAAAAGAAAAGAAATTTACAGGAGGGCTAATCATTTTTACTTCATATTACAATGAATGCCATGTAGTGTGTGAAACAGGCTCAATCCAAGCTAACCAAAAGCTTTCGTTTGTCAAAAGCACAGAGTGACAGTGAATGAGGACTCACCTGGTGCTGCATCAGAGTTGAGTTGAGTGCAGGTGAGCAGAGATTCAGTATCTGGACTTCAGGTGTTCTAGAAGCTCAGCAGCAGCAGCAGCAGCAGGGCTTCCCAAAGTACTGCTCTCCACTTCCTGTCTGAGGAACTTCTTCCTGTGCACAAGAGCATTTGTGTTGCTGTATACTGATAAATGGCTCACGAATAATCATGCAGCAGGAAGATGACTTTGGGCATCTACATCTGGAGAAATTCAGTGAGAATGTTTTAATTTCATTAGAGAGGAGTCTGATGTGCATCAAATCTATTCTAATCCAGTTCCTGGGCGAGGCAGTGGCGCAGTAGGTAGTGCTGTCGCCTCACAGCAAGAAGATCACTGGGTCGCTGGTTAGAACCTCGGCTCAGTTGGTGTTTCTGTGTTTCTCCCTGCCTTTGTGTGGGTTTTCTTCCAGGTGCTCTGGTTTCCCCCACAGTCCAAAGACATGTGGTACAGGTGAATTGGGTAGGCTAAATTGTCCATAGTGGATGAGTGCGTGTGTGTGTGTGAATGTGTGTGTGAATGTTTCCCAGAGATGGGTTGCGGCTGGAAGGGCATCTGCTGCCTAAAAACTTGCTGAATAAGTTGGCGGTTCATTCCGCTGTGGCGACCCCGGATTAATAAAGGGACTAAGCTGACAAGAAAATGAATGAATGAATAATCCAGTTCCAGCTGCTTTTAACAAAACAGTAAATCTGACTGCTTGACACTGAAAACTGGATTTATAAAATGCATTGCAATAATTATAAAACACTAGATGTCATTCACTTTAAACAAACTAGGTCAAATTTAAAGTCCCCCTCTATTGCACAATAATGGAACTGTCCAACTGTTGCTGTCCAACTTATTATTATTATTTTTTTTAAATGGGCTTAATTTAAATTTATTAATTTAAATGGGCCTCATTGCAAAGTAAATGATTTTAGATTCTCTGCTTTTTTTTGCAATTTATTTATTTATTTATTTAAAAATGAGGATTGGATAGTAAAAATTGTTACACGTTAAATCAATTACTTTCACAGAGTATAAATATAAGAAACTAGTTATTATACACTTAGTTTAAGAGTAGGCACTAAGGCCCAACCCTATTTCACCAAGGTCCACTTATTTTAAAATGTCTGGCCTCTCCCCTCACTAATAGTAGTTATATAGTATTAATCTCTAGGTCAGTGGTTCTCAAACTGTGGTAACGCGGGCTTCCTGATAGTGGTACGCGGAGATATCAAATGTGTCATATGTACATGCT
>NC_141022.1:40757500-40765000 GCF_052040795.2 Danio rerio
CCAGAAGAATTGCTGTGCTGGGTTATGTCAGAAGCGCTGGGTCTCTCTCAGATTCTCTCCTTCATTCTGGTTCCTCTTCAGTGTTTTCACCTGAGCTGAGCCTACAGCATTTTTTTACTGTGTTTTTATGTTGTCTTCCTCATCATCACCCTTCTCAGTGAGTTCAGAATTATACAATTTTGACATCAGTCAGAAACAATAACCGGGCAAGTATTAGGATACTTAGAACCTTTAAGAATTCCTGTATTCAGTATGTCACAGAAATTAGTATTTTAACACGTTCTCAAGGGACAACACTATTGACCTTATTCTGCAGTGCACATTTTTGCAATTGTTTTAGAACTTCAGATTCAGTTGCCTATGGGAGAAATGACTATGAATAATAAATGGAAGAAAACAGTCTACTTGCTCTACAAAAAACCGTGTTCATGACTATACATAAAATATAGAATAATATAATAAGAAAACCTTAAACATCAAGCAGCATAACAAGCTGTTTATAACCTCTAAAAATCTATCTAAGAGAAAGAAATCTCCAGCCAAAAACAATTCCAATGGTGGCGCCCGCACGTATAAAGAATGGCAATAAAAGTATTCATAATTTATTGATTCTATTTGTGGAAATTTATTTTTGTGATCTAGGCATACATTTGTCATTTGATAAAGGAATCACAACTCTTTCTTAAGTTGTAGCCCTTTAACCCAAAATAATAGCTCAAAATGTGTATTTATTTATTTATTTATTTTTAAATTTTACTTTTTTTATTTAATATTTTGGTTTGATGTTATCTTTAATAATGCTGATAACAATGAATAGACTTTATTTATAAAAATCCCAATAAAATACAGTAGTGGCGGAAGAAATAAGAGACCAAGGAGTCAGTTTCTCTTGATTGAGTAAAATGTTCATATGCATGTTATTCTATAGGTCTGATAACATCTCTTTCTTCAAAATTTCAAATAAAAATAATGTCTTTTAGAGCATTTTTTGAGGAAATGGCAACTGTCAGAAACAATAATGGTTACTGAAAATCAAGGTTAAATTGACTACTTGACACCTCTAAAGCTAAAACATTAGTATTGTTTTAACTAAAGATATGACCATGTCTAAAAACTTGATGCTATCTTGTTATTTAAGCAAAAATTATAAATAAATAAGTAAAAATTATTATAATTTAAATTATAATATGTATGTGCAGTTGAAGTCAGAATTATTAGCCCCCCCTATGATTTTTTTTTTTAATTCTCTTTTAAATATTTCCCAAATGATGTTTAACAGATGTCTGATATATATTTATATGTCGGATAATATTTTTTCTTCTGGAGAAAGTCTTATTTGTTTTATTTGGGCTAGCATAAAAGTAGTTTTTAATTTTTGTATAAACCATTTTAAGGTCAATATTATTAGCCCCTTTAAGCTAGTTTTTTTTCCTGATAGTCTACAGAACAAACTATCATTGTACAATAGCTTGCCTAATTACCCTAATTTGCCTAGTTAACCTAATCAACCTAGTTAAGCCTTTAAATGTCATTTTAAGCTATATAAAAGTTACTTGAAAAATATCTAGTAAAATATTATTTCCTATCATTATGACAAAAATAAAATAAATCAGTTATTAGAAATGAGTTATTAAAACTATTATGTTTAGAAATGTGTGGAAAAAATCTTCTCTGCGTTAAACAAATTGAGGAAAAAAGGAAATATAACAAATTTTATATATAGTTTTTTAAATGTTTATAGTAATTTACAAAATAAAACATACAATAGTGACTAAAAATGAAATGTACAATATTTAAAATTATTAAAATATCTTTGATTTTAACATAATCATTTTTATAGGGAAAACACACACTATCTGTTGAGCTTACTTCTATTAAGTCTCTTCTTCATTTAAGTCTCTTTAGCTCACCAAACCTGCATTGACTCCAAAGTACAACAAAAACTTATTATTATTATTATTGTTACTATTGTTATTATTGGTATGATTATTATTATTATTATTATTATCATCATCAATTTTTATTAACATTTGAATACTTATGTATTTGATGATTAAAAATACCCTAAGACCAGCATTTATGTGATAAAGCTCTGTTGTAACATCATATTACAATATTGAATAGCTGAAAAAAAAATTTATTTTAATTTTTTGTCAAAGAACATTGTAAAATTAGTAGTTTTATTTAACAAGGATACTATGAACAAAAGTGAGGATAAAGTCATTTATAATTTCTTGCATTTTTAATAACGGCAAATGCAGTTCTTTTGAAATTTCTATAGTCATCAAAAAAAGTTTACAAACTCCTCCCTGTAAGTCTGTCCGCTTTGCCCACCAGGATGTAGATGTGTGTCTGATGGACTGAAATCCCACCTGAAAGAAGCAGAGGAACAGGAGGCTAAAATACTTAGCAATGCAAATGAATATGGTATCAGCAAGCTATCAGAAAATAAGCAGCTGTGATCATTGTAATGTGTTTTGTCTCTGCTGTGTAGTCTGTTGTCCAGCGGAAAGTTCCGGAAACTGTGGGATGGCTTCTGAAGGTTGTCTGTCGTTTCAAGATGGCCAACCATTCTGGCTCAAGCTCAAGCTTCTCGTAGAAGCTTCCTCCACAATCTGCAATAACAAAACAACTGAATCTACTTCTGGATCTCACTTCATACTAAAACATGCTGGATGATGGAAACAGCAGCAGGATCATTACCTGAAGGAAGACATTTCGTGAGAGAAACTGTGCTGATCTTCAGGGCAGCATTATTCATTGTTGTTAGCCTGAAGGGACAAACAGCTTGTTGTTGTTCATTTCAAACTGATATCATACATTTTGGGTGACGCAGTGGCGCAGTGGGTAGCACATTCGCCTCACAGCAAGAAGGTCGCTGGGTCGATCCTCAGCTCAGTTGGTGTTTCTGTGTGGAGTTTGCATGTTCTCCCTGCGTTCGCGTGGGTTTCCTCCGGTTACTCCGGTTTCCCCCACAGTCCAAAGACATGCGGTACAGGTGAATTGGATAGGCTAAATTGTCCATAGTGTATGAGTGTGTGTGTGTGTGTGTATGTGTGTATGTTTCCCAGAGATTGGTTGCGGCTGGAAGGGCATCCTCTGTGTAAAAACTTGCTGGATAAGTTGGCGGTTTATTCCGCTGTGGCGACCCCAGATTAATAAATGGACTAAGCCGACAAGAAAAGTAATAAATGAATCTACATTTTATTCTTAGCCTTTTTCACACATTTGGTCTGAAACCTGTAACTGCAAGAGATATAAAAGATTTTACTTCGTCATATATGAAAGTCTTTCGCAAGTAAATTATCCTCTTTTGATTTAAAATAACTTCCATGACACAAAGGGCTCTATTTTGACAATCCATGCGCAAAGCGCAGGGCGCAAACGCATTAAGGGCGTGTCAGAATCCATTTTTGCTAATATAAGAATGGAAAAATCCATTTTGCGCCATGGTGCATGGTCTAAAAGGGTTGAGCTTATTTTCTTAAAGAGTATAGGTGTGTTTTGAGAATAAACCAGAGTCTTATCTCCCATTGCCTTTAAGAGCCAGTTGCATTTTACTTGACGACTTTTCAAGTGGATAAAACTGAGCCATTAACTAGCAAGAAAACAGTTAAACAGAGCATCTACAGCGCGAGAAAGAGAGATAAGGCCTCTCATTATCTATTTTTACTTTCGCTCTTATGATAGGAAAACCTTGTACGCACAGACATCAATTAGCCTATGAATAATTAATTTAGTTTGTTAAGCGCAAAGATTTGTTTCAAAACTTTTTCTAAATTCATTTCTAATTTCCAGCAAACGAATAAATGAACAATAATAATGAAATGTGTTCAAAAAACTGAGTTATATCCAAATACGCATGCTGTGCTCAATATGGTCTAAAACCTGACAGGTGGGCAAATCTAAGCTTGTTTTTATTAAAACAAATATAAATATGGATATAATAAATAATACATCTAAAAATAATAACATTATACAAAAGTAAATTGTCACAAATAAACTGAAAAAGCCCCCCGAGATGAAGAAGGCATGAAAGTATAGTTTTCATATTCATGTAGGCTAGAAAATAATATGTTTTGTAATAATTTAATCCTTTTTATTTATATCCCATACATATATCCTTATTATATCCTATATATATCCTTAATATTTTAATTCTTTTTCAAATGTAAAGATATTTGTGTATTGCTCTACATCTTGTGTGTATTAAGCAGTGTGTAAGCGAGGCGCAACTCTGCGCTGGACAATAGACTGGCTTTGTTCTGGTCTATTGAAAAATCTATTATGGTTTCTCAAAATAGCAATGCGCCAGCAATGCGCCTCAAAACGCCTTCCTTTATAGACCAGAACAACTATGAGCGCAAATGCGTTTGTTATTTAAACAGCGTGGCGCAAAACGTCAAAACGACTCTTGCACCAAGCTAAAACTTGTGCGTCACACGTTGCGCCACATTGCGCCGGGTGTATGATAGGGCCCTTAGTTTCAAATGTGGATGAAAAAATATTCCGTGGGCATATACGTTATAACAGATATAGCGTACACTCACTGGCCACTTGTCCAACTGCTCGTTAAGGCAAATATTTAATCAGCTAATCAAATGGCAGCAACTCAATGCATTTAGGCATGTAGACATGGTGAAGACGATCTGCTGCAGTCCACACCGAGCATCAGAATGGGAAAGAAATGTGATTTAAGTGACTTTAATTGTGGCAAAGTTGTGCCAGACGGCCTGGTCTGAGTATTTCAGAAACTGCTGATCTACTGGGATTTACAGAGGGTTCACAAAGAACGATCAGAAAAAGAGAAATATCCAGAGAGCAGCAGTTCTGTGGGCGCAAATGCCTTGTTGATGCCAAAGGACAGAGGAGAATGGCCAGACTGGTTCCAGCTGATAGAAAGGCAACAGTAACTCAAATAACACCTCGTTTACAACTGAGGTATGCAGGAGAGCATCTCTGAACACACAACACGTCTAACCTAGAGCTGGATAGGCTACAGCAGCAGAAGACCACACCGGGTGTCACTCCTGTCACCTAAGAGCAGGAAACTATTCGCACAGGCCCACCAAAATTGGACAATAGAAGATTGGGAAAATGTTGCCTGGTCTCATGAATCTCGATTTCTGCTGAGGCATTCGGATGGTAGGGTCAGATTTTGCTCTCAACAAGATGAAAGCAAGGATCCATCCTGCCTTGAATCAACGGTTTAGGCTGGTGGTGGTGGTGGTGTAATGGTGTGGGGGATAATTTCTTGGCACACTTTAAACCCATTAGTACCAATTGAGCATCATGTCTATGCCACAGCCTACCTGAATACTGTTGCTGACCATGTCCATCCCTTTATGACCACAGTGTACTAATGTTCTCCCAACTTCCGGCAGGAAAAAGCGGCATGTCATTCATTTATTCTTTTTCTTTTCGGCTAAGTCCCTTTATTAATCCATGGTCGCCACAGTGGAATGAACCGCCAACTTATCCAGCATAAGTTTTATGCAGCGGATGCCCTTCCAGTGGCAACCCATCTCAGGGAAACATTCACACACTCATTCACACTCATACACTACAGACAATTCAGCCTATCCAATTCACCCGTACCTCATGTCTTTGGACTGTGAGGGAAACCGGAGCACCCGGTGGAAACCCACACAAACAGCCTACAACAGCCGACAAATCATTTGCAACTTTGCAACATTTGCAGCCGACAAATCTGCAGCAACTGCTTTTTTGATGCTTTCGTGTCAATATGGACCAAAATCTCTGAGGAATATTTCCAGTACCTTGTAAATGTATGCCACGAAGAATTAAGGCAGTTTTGAAAGCAAAAGCGCGTCCAACCCGGTACTAGTAAAGTGTACAGTGAGTTTTACAAAATAATATGGGCATAACTTTGCCATGATGACAACACATAATATTTTACTACATATTTTCAAGATACTATTCAGCTTAAAGTGCCAATTAAAGGCTTAACAAGGTAAATTAGGTTAACAGGGCATGTTAAGGTAATTAGGCAAGTCATTGTATGACTGTGGTTTGGTCTGTAGACAATTGAAAAAAAACATAGCTTTAGAAAACTAATAATATTGATCTTTTTTTTACCCAGAAGAAACAAATAAAGTAAAATAAAAGTAAATAAAGTAAAATAGTGTAAAAAAAAATCCTTCTTCTAATAAACATCATTTGGGACAAATTTGAAAAAGAAAAGAAATTTACAGGAGGGCTAATCATTTTTACTTCATATTACAATGAATGCCATGTAGTGTGTGAAACAGGCTCAATCCAAGCTAACCAAAAGCTTTCGTTTGTCAAAAGCACAGAGTGACAGTGAATGAGGACTCACCTGGTGCTGCATCAGAGTTGAGTTGAGTGCAGGTGAGCAGAGATTCAGTATCTGGACTTCAGGTGTTCTAGAAGCTCAGCAGCAGCAGCAGCAGCAGGGCTTCCCAAAGTACTGCTCTCCACTTCCTGTCTGAGGAACTTCTTCCTGTGCACAAGAGCATTTGTGTTGCTGTATACTGATAAATGGCTCACGAATAATCATGCAGCAGGAAGATGACTTTGGGCATCTACATCTGGAGAAATTCAGTGAGAATGTTTTAATTTCATTAGAGAGGAGTCTGATGTGCATCAAATCTATTCTAATCCAGTTCCTGGGCGAGGCAGTGGCGCAGTAGGTAGTGCTGTCGCCTCACAGCAAGAAGATCACTGGGTCGCTGGTTAGAACCTCGGCTCAGTTGGTGTTTCTGTGTTCCTCCCTGCCTTTGTGTGGGTTTTCTTCCAGGTGCTCTGGTTTCCCCCACAGTCCAAAGACATGTGGTACAGGTGAATTGGGTAGGCTAAATTGTCCATAGTGGATGAGTGCGTGTGTGTGTGTGAATGTGTGTGTGAATGTTTCCCAGAGATGGGTTGCGGCTGGAAGGGCATCTGCTGCCTAAAAACTTGCTGAATAAGTTGGCGGTTCATTCCGCTGTGGCGACCCCGGATTAATAAAGGGACTAAGCTGACAAGAAAATGAATGAATGAATAATCCAGTTCCAGCTGCTTTTAACAAAACAGTAAATCTGACTGCTTGACACTGAAAACTGGATTTATAAAATGCATTGCAATAATTATAAAACACTAGATGTCATTCACTTTAAACAAACTAGGTCAAATTTAAAGTCCCCCTCTATTGCACAATAATGGAACTGTCCAACTGTTGCTGTCCAACTTATTATTATTATTTTTTTTAAATGGGCTTAATTTAAATTTATTAATTTAAATGGGCCTCATTGCAAAGTAAATGATTTTAGATTCTCTGCTTTTTTTTGCAATTTATTTATTTATTTATTTAAAAATGAGGATTGGATAGTAAAAATTGTTACACGTTAAATCAATTACTTTCACAGAGTATAAATATAAGAAACTAGTTATTATACACTTAGTTTAAGAGTAGGCACTAAGGCCCAACCCTATTTCACCAAGGTCCACTTATTTTAAAATGTCTGGCCTCTCCCCTCA